>NW_019386873.1:0-3698 GCF_000671375.1 Centruroides sculpturatus | reverse complement strand
ACCCTGTAAAAATAAATAAAAGATTAAATATTTTATATGTTACACTAAGAAACACAAACAAGTTCATTTTTAATTTTAGTTTGACTTTAAAAGTTATTTCTATTATTTCGTTTGAATTTTTGAGAATATTTTCAAAAGTTAATTACCTTTAAAAGTGCATGGCTTAATGAAAAAATACAAACTGATAAGTACTGATTAGCTTATTTTTATTTTATAGTTTTATACAAGTGTTGTGTCACTTCTAATCAATATTGTTTTTTATAATTAAGTAGACTATGTTTGAATACATATTGTTCATCTAATTGATTGCCTTTTAATTTTATTTTAACCGTTAATATACTTAAATCAGGCCCGGCCAACCCGCGGCCCGCGGGCCGCATGCGGCTCGTCACATTAAATTGTGTGGCCCGCTAAGCGATATTACATATCTATTAAAACTTTCGTTTTCCGTTTTGAGTATAGCAAAACAATTAAATAAATGAAAATTTGCATGTGTCATTGTTATAATGAGCAAGTACGAATACGAACTCTTGTTATAACAATGAAATCTTATTTATTTTGTATTTGTTTTACTTTTTTAAAAGCATGTTTACCTAAATTGTGGCCCATTGTAATGTTACGCGTGATCAAAGTGGCCCGCGAAACAATTCGGGGTTGGCCAGGCCTGACTTAAATAATAATTCTAAATCAGCTCGGCCTAGGACAAACATAAAGCATAAAGTATTTAGGCCAACCTAGATTGTCCTAGGCTAAACTAGTATATCCTGACACGCGTAGGATAAACTAGTTTGGCCTGAAATCGGGTTTGGCCGGTAACATATACATGTACAAAAGTGAGCGTACATGTGAACTGAGACATCCGGATTATAGGATCCTATTGGAAGTTTCTCGCCAAAATGCAATGGTACTTGAAATCAAAAATATTATCCATTGAGAAGTAACTGTTAACGTTAACTGTTCATTCGCGCCGTTATCGAGTTAACAGTTAACGTAAACATCTGAGTCAGGAAAGGCAGGCATACAAGCATGTAAACAGGCGCATATGTTGTTAACGCGTTTACAATTATGTGCTGTGGTAGATAAGTGCCCAAATCTCCCCAGGAATTACGTCGTGTGCAAACTGACATCTGAAGCCACATTACAAGATGTCTTCAAGAACGTGGACGGTACATTTAACATCTATCACGTTAGATAAAAAAATCGTACTAGTTCTTAGCAAGTAGGTATTGAAATGTTACCTCTAGACACTGCCTGTGCAAGAAATGAGATTTTGTGAAATTTTGTTGATTTTCTACGGTTTTTCAAGTAAAAAGTCCATCTCGCATGACTAAAATTAAAATCTTCCAATTTCACTCAAGTTAGATTTTTTTAATAAAAAAATGAACAAAAACGCCTGAAAACGAAACAAAGTAACAAAATAAAATCTAGCAACGAGTTACATAACTTTTCCGGTTGTTATGAGATTTTATTTCAAAAATAACTTTTATATTATTAATGATAATATATAAATAAAATTGCGTATGACGCCATCTGTTAGGAGATCTTGTTATAAAAACCTTTCTATATTATTAATTTAATGCTTTGACAGGAAGTACTAATTCATGTGTCGCCATCTAGTGAAGAGAGAGACAAATAAACAAACAGAAATCCGTTACAGTTTTATTTAATTAATAAAAAAATCTGTAAGTTTGATTAGTGGTAAACATTCCGGGGATCATAAAGATGCTACAGTTAAAATTTGGTAACGATCGGTTCAGTAGTTTTCGCGGTTAGTTGGAACAATCGAAAAATACATTGTCTCTTTATATAGTAGTATAGATTATGAAATGGTAAAAAGCTTAATTTTGAGAGCAGGAATGAGTTTTATAAAGAAAAAAAAAGTGTAAATGCTAATAACGAGTAAACATTCATTAAATCTGATTCCACTCGAGATATGACACGTGACCACGCTCTATCTCTTTACCCTTCACAACCAAAATTTAACAGCATCAGTGCTCCTTATACACAAGCCACAATGCAAAATTTCGTTTCTTAATCTTCACCCTTTCTTGAGATATTATACGAAACACGGGCCAACATACAAACATCCATCCACAGAATAAATCCACAGACCTTTTTAGGGTTCAGGGGATCTCAAGACTTGGCATATGCAAAAACTCAGAGGGTCAAATCTGACACGATTTCAATCATTTCTCTTGTTACGTATAAAATTGAGCTGTACCAAAATGTTAATTGTTATTGTAAGCTTTACTTTATTTATCATAATTATCGGTGGATTTAACTTTGATAAAAATAATAAATTCTCTGTTATTATTTAGAATAACTCATTCTACTTTTTCTTCCTTTCTTTTCAGTTACAAATTTTACCCATGTTATCAATGAGATTGGCTAATAAATTTCGTTTATCGCATTGAAAACGTAAGTGTACAATTACCTTGAAAAATGTATTTACCTTCAATAAAATAGAAGAAACAATAAATGTCTTCACAATTCATTCTTTCTACACATCTCAACATAATAGTCTCTTTTAGGGGAAATGGAACTTTTTATTGCAGGCAACTTCTCCGATTCAATATTCAAAAGTCTAACATTTCCATCAATTATAAAAATATATATTAATTAATAAAATGGCCAAGACGATAATAATATATTAAAATATTCAAAAAATAAAAAAATAAAAAGATAATATATACAACGAGTAATTATTTATTGTGACATCGTTTTAAAGCAATTTTTAATCATATTTTTAATTTATTTCATTTAAAATATATGCTCTCCACCTCAAATTAGTAATGGCTTGCCCCTGTAAATCATACTTTTCCTTTAATAATAGAGTCGTGCCGGTCATCTATGCAACTCCTTTCTGGGGAAATTTTTGAATTAAAATAGCATAAAGTCCGGTTTTCATCGAAAGTACATTTATAGTTAATCGGGCCTCCTCTCCCTAAAATTTTTATATTTTAAAACAAATTCATTTAATCTACCGATCTGTTAAAATGTTTTTCAGAAAATTGTAAAATTACTTTTTAGTATTACTGTATGTATACTAAATAAATTAATAATGTTATGCTTTTAAATTTTTATGAAAAAAATTCTTAGCTGCTAAAAAATAGTAAAAGTATAGTGTGTAAAATTGTTAGATAAAAACTGTATTTTTAGTGTAATATGCGAAAGCTAAAGAAAAATATAATAATGTAAATAAAATATGGAAAACAAATACTGTATTTTTAAAACATTTGAATAAAAATCTTTTATTTAAATATGTTCCTTCAATTTATTTTATAAAATGTTTATCATAAATAAGTTTTTTCCTTCTTTCCGAATATATTATACCGCTCACCGGTGGTTTAGTGGATAAAATTCACTGAACATTGGTAGTAGGTGGTTCGCGCCTGGACAACGGGCTGGCCACGTGGAGTTTTCTGGGTTTTCTTTACGTTAATAACACCTAAACAGGGGTCACTTTCCCATAAAAGTCCTCACGGAGGTGTTCCCTCCTCGACAGATCGCTCGTATGTCGCTTTGCCCTATACCAATAAAACCAAACCAAACCAAACCGAGTATATTATATCATAAATTTTTAAATGTCTAAAAATTTCTTTCTTGAAAATATCTCTAATATACAATGCACAACAGATGACGAGGTGGCCGAGTGGTTAAGGCGATGGACTGCTAATCCATTGGGTTCTGCCCGCGTG
>NW_019386872.1:19695-23223 GCF_000671375.1 Centruroides sculpturatus | reverse complement strand
ATAATTTATCGTATTTTTATATTTTTGTTTACATTTGTAAAACTATTAATTAAATATAATACAAGTTTATAATAATATATAAATTTTAAAATATACAGTAGGCCTTCCATTTAACTGACTAATTGAGAAAAGATTGTGATCACTATTGCTGAAAGTCCGTTAAATCAAATGCATTTTAAAAGCATATATTAATAACAAACTTACAATGTACGTACATAATATATTAAAATGTTACTAAATATGCTCATTGACTCAATGCCTACCAGCGGCCGATTAGATAAAACCTTTCGTCAGGGTTCGGCCCTGACGAACGGACTAGCTAAGTGGAGTTTCCCGAATATTTTTCACGTTTCTGTTATTAAATATGGGTCAGTTTCTTATAGAAAATTTCCTTGGGAAGCATCCCTTTCGGCAATCCCGCCATGTGTGGCGTTGTCGTATCACACCGGACCATTCATCCAACATTTTAGAGCGCTCTATTACCGAGTAAAAAATATTCTAAAGTTTACTTTTAGGACAGAAATTTTTATACGTTAAATCGAGATCCATTAAATCAAGGGTATACTGTATATAATTAAATTTTAACTTTATATATTAAAGTAACTTTCACGTCTTTAACAGTAATTTTATTATCAGAAAGCAAGACTTGTATAATTTACACATTAAACAATTATATATATCTATGTAAAATTAGTTATATTTAGTTTAATCTGCATAATAAATTAGAAAACAATAGCTTTTAAGCGATTCTTTCAACGACAATCAACATCCGAAAGAAAAATGTACACAAGATTGGTAACATGGGAAAAGACTTAATCCTATTTTCTCACCCAGATCAATGACTATTTTCTTTATTCTGTCCCATACTTCATTTAGTTTTCGGAAGGAGCTTTGTTACTATTTAAATGATTAAAGACTCTAATCACATTTTAAAATGACTTTTATAGCCATTAGCAGATAATGAAGAATTTCCATCAATGTTTAATTGATTTTACTTTTTGAATTCTGATTTATCCTAAATTTCTCTGACTTGATCAAGTTTCCAGCTAAAATTTTATTTAAAGCAATAATTTAAATGCTGGAAATTTTTAAATTGAATCAAAACTTAGTTTTTCTTTCTTTAATCGCATTTAATGATGATCAAAGTATATTTAAAACATTGCAAACACAGCCTTTTATGAGTAATTCTAATATTATTTTAATTATTTAAATGATAATATTATTTTTAATATATAAAATAAAGTATTTAAGTTATAAATGATTTAATTTTGTTTTGTTATTTAAATTTAGTAAGTTAAAAGTGATTAAGTATGAAACAAAACATAATACAGCTAAATGAAATTAAAATTTAAATTATTATAAGCAATAAGAAGCTTAGTTTCAATAATTATCTGAACACTTTTTTAAAAAATTCACTTAACTATACTTAAATTAATCAATTTTAATTGTAATTAAAAAAATAAATTTTAATGAAAATCAATAAAAATGAGAGAAATTTGAAAGTTTTAGTTTCAATAATGAAAATCTATTGTTAACGTTTAATTACAATTTATGAACTAGATATTCATTTACGGATTAAAACATATAAAATTTGAATTCTGAGGTCCTTGCAGAAAATAAAAGTACAAGTAGACTCTCGATTTAACGGAATTCGGATTTAACAGACAAAATATTTATGTCCTAAATAAAAAAAAAATTATAACTTTTTTATAATTGGACAGAACACGCTAAAAGGTTGCGTCAATGAGTATAAATGAATAAGTACAGTACAATTATAATTATAATGGCGTATAATAATTATAATAATATTTTAATCGTTCTCTGCATTATAACTTTGTTATTAATATATGTTTTTAAAACACATTTGATTTAGGAACTTTCAGCAATAGTACTGTACTGTACTGTACTGTACATACTCCTTATCCCCAATCAATACTTTGATTCGAGAGCCTTGTGTAAATCAAAAACTCTGTTTATTGAAAAACGTAAATAAAAATCAAAAATATTTACAAAAATGCAACTTTTTATTTAATAGAAAACCTAAGAATCCATTATATAAATGAATCCTCTGATATCAAACTATAGCCCGTAAGACATTTCATAACCTAGAAACTTTCTATGAGCGTTTTTTTATAATATATTCGTTGATATTTGAATCCAGACCACTCTCATCATATCGATTTTATATATAAAATTGATGTCAGAGTTACAGAATTAGGATAAAAAGAAAATATATATATATATATTTGTTGTTCATTTTCTTCTCTACAATAAAAGCCATATTAGTTTATATCTAAAGAGGGTTGCAAGTATAAATAAACAATCAGAATGATATCTTTCTTCGTATCGATTGGTTAAATTATATCTGTTATTGTCATACGGAGCTAAATCAAAGCTTTAACGTGTTCACTCGGGTATATTTCCGATCAGAAACCTCACAAACGACACTCAAAACGTGAGGAAACAATAAAGAATTGAGTTTTATTGTCAAACAGGAAATTAATATTATCCTTTTCATTGATTTTCGATTCGTTTTACAGGCGCTTCCCAAATTCCTTTTAGATTTAAAAGTTAAAATTTTAATTACTATCATAGTTAAAAATCGATTCGACTTAATTACTTCCGCAAATTATCCTATTATTAAAGCTATATTGATAAAGTAACAATCATTAAAAATATATTTATAAATTAATTTAAAATATATTTCTACTCTTTGAAACAGCATTAAAATTAATTTATATAATTTATATTTTATTAATTAAATTATTTTAAAACTTTATAATTAATTCCTTATTGATCATTTTCGGAGGAGGACAAATTTCTTTTATAAAATTGAATGTAGGTATTTTTTGTAAGATAAAATGCCAAAATCCTATAAAATATTTGACACTTTTTGAAAGAATTTTTTTGAAATTTTACATTTGTATAGGATAAAATATTGCTCTTAAAATATATTCATCTTTCTAGAAAGTAGGACCATAGCTAGATAAATGTTGAATCGGAGTAGAAGGGTGAGTAGAAATGCTTCAAATATATGTTTTTAGCGTTATACTGATCATTGTTATGCTCCAACAACACACATTCCATTCAAATTGTTCTTATCTACTACACTCGTAACAAAAAGTTTCGTGACAACGTGAAATTTATAAAATATATCTCATAAAATTTAAAGATTACACTTTAAAAATTGAAAATCGTAGGTTTATGGATTCGAACCAACGATTCCCAGCGCCCACGACGGGACAGAAAAATCCTAATACAGTAGAACCTCGAAAACTCGTCCCTCGATAACTTAGCACTCCGGATAATTGGTCCACACCTTGGCAGGGCGAAAAAATCCTTAGTTAATTAATTTTCATTATAGACAGCTTTATAAAAGTATAAAAGCTCTCAAAGTATTTTTCTGAGGTCTGTCTTATCAGGTAAATTACTGTACACAGTGTATTCATTAATTTTCATTTTCATGTAGTAAAGGCTCTATGCCTTCATAAAGGACGTACTTTTCCTTTGTTTAAGGGTATTTGGGCA
>NW_019386872.1:14511-16941 GCF_000671375.1 Centruroides sculpturatus | reverse complement strand
CCTGTACACACTAGGCGTTTTTCAACGCGCGTTTTAAAGAACCAAGAGTTCTATGTAGCCGTACACACTCAAACGCCAAGCGCGCGTTTAACGCGCGTTTATAGATTTTTGTTAAAACGCGCGTTTTGCGGGCACTTTACGGGCGCTTTGAGATATATGTGCTGCCTTATAGCGACGATGGAGGAGCACACACAATCAATTACTTTCTCGTCCATTTCCAAACTGAGCCAGTGCTAAACGCCGAACTAACGCTCGTCGAACGCCGAGCTAACGCGCGTTAGCTCGGCGTTAAACGCGCGTTGAAAAACGCCTAGTGTGTACAGGGCCTAAATGTGGGTCTGATATTGCATAATAAACCTATAAATATCAGACTCCCATAATCCGAGAATCACCATTCATTCTAGGTTCAGTTTCAACAGCTGGCAGATTTTTGAAATATAAACACAGGCCTAAAATACTAAAATATATAGTATTTTAGTATTTGTTGTCAGTTTGGTTGCGGTCTCTGTGGTACACTCACTGTGTGGCGGTCTTCGCTCATTATGAGGAAACATTTTATAACAAAATAAATGAAAGTAAATGAAATTTAAAACAAAATATTAAGTATTTGAAGAATTTTAAGCCATATAGCATACTCATTTAGTATCTAGTAACATGTGTAGTATACATATGTTTAAAACATGCGTGCACTAGAAAGGCTATAGAAAATTTATTGGCTATAAATTATATAATTCTAAGACCTATAAATTCCCACTGTCGTCCGTCCGTCTGTCTATCCTTAATCCCAAGAGCGGAGTGAGATAAATGAAATTCAAGACAGATATGGAAATCATAGGGATAGAAGGCCCCAATTAACTATATAATTATTCTGATACAAACTGAAAGTCGCGTTATTTTCATTCGAAAACTTCCCCTGAAAGCAGTTAATGGATGACCGGCACTACTCTATTGTTAAAGGAAAAGTATGATGTACAGGGAAAAGCCACTACTAATTTGAGGAGGAGAGCATATATTTTAAATTAAATAAATTAAAAATATGATTAAAAATTGAAGCCCGGCATTGTGACGATGTCACAATAAATAATTTTATAATACTCGTATCTTTCTATCAGTACTTTAAAAATTACTTTATACAGACATTTAAAAAGATGCCAAATTTTAAGTTAAATATATTTTTAAAATATTTTAAATGTATAAAAAGTTTTATGGCATTGGTGTTATTTATAACAGCTTGTTTTTGGGTAGAATTCTAATGCAATGTTATTTATTTTTTTTAGTATTTCATGTTAATTATATTGTATTATATATTTTTTAATACTGTATATTTTTATATCTGCACAACATATATATATTATTTTTATATTGTATTTAATATTTTTTAATTTAATTATTTTCATTTTTCTATAATTTTATTTTCAATGGTGTTATTTAATTGTGCGATTTTTTGGAAAATATAACCATACGATTAATTAACAAATGTATTTTCGTTTCGGTCTTCATAAATTTCGGGAATTCCTGGTTATGTTATGTAAATCAGCGAAGGTTACTGAAATGTGATTACCGGTATGTACTGTACTGTACAAATCGGATCAAGATCATTTGTAGTTTATGGAATGTGATGTGTAATTACAATTTTTTAAATGTTTTTACAGGTTTTAATGGTTCAATACAGATAAATTGATTACATATATGTTATAATACGATATGGGTAAGATTGCAGCTTTGAATGAGGAGTTTGTCGCCCCCAAATTGCAGACCCCACTAAACGAGCAAAAAAGTCAAAGGAATCATATCTGTACATATGATGCTTCACAAGTCACCTCCAAAATTTTCCTGACGTTATTTCTGGTCACTTTACTCCATATCCGAAAAGATGTGCCGGGTTTTCATGTGCGCGTGCCTTGGGTGCCTGAAAAGATATTGCGGCTGAAAAAATAACGAGCTTGCCACTTTTTTACGTTGCCACTTTCGCATATCCCCCTTTTTTACCACCGCCATCTCCTCTTTCCACATGGCCTCTGAAAAGTAAGTGAGAAAGGTGCATGGCCACATGCACCTTTCTCACTTACTTTTCAGATTGTCATCTATTGCCTCTAATCACAGATTCTGTTAATATCACATCAGTTACCTGCGCCGGGATTAGATCGCTTGCCCTCGGCGGCTATGGTCCGTTCCTTTCTCTAAATGCCCACGAGGCAACTCTGGCCGATTCTTTTCGTTACTCATATTTCAAGCACGAAAAAGCCACTGTGCAATTTGGTCCATCCAAGCTTCTCTCTTTTGGGTTTTCAGATACAGTTTGCTCCACCGGCCGAATAAGGCTCCGAATGCCGGTCATGTGATCGCGAATCTTCCTCTTCCTCCCAAAGCCCGTAGCGTTGGCCGCCTGCCCTCGTGTTGCGTATTTAAAAAAAAAAAAAAAAAAAAAAA
>NW_019386872.1:0-14036 GCF_000671375.1 Centruroides sculpturatus | reverse complement strand
TTTTATATTTTTATGATTTCTACAATACTTGTGTTTTTATATGTATGTTATATTCTTTTTTAATGTTTTAGTTGGCTGAAGAGGGGCTTAAGAGCCCGAAACGTGTAAAATTTTCACACGTATCAACTAAATAAAGATGAGAAAACCCGCCAAGTGTCTTAATTTATACCACTTTATTGTGTTAGAAGCATAAACAAATTGTAAAGCACGGTTTCATATCATCAAAATAAGAAGTTAGAATATTGAAACGGCGGAAATCATCAAATTTAAAGAAGATGAAGGTAGAACTACACCAGAACAGCGCATATAAAAAGGAAAAATTACAAGGTGAGATAGAAAAAACTTTAATTGATTTACAATATCTAAGGACACACCTAAAAGAACGAAAACCTCTAAAGACACTTTCTTTGCCAAAGTCGATTGCTGAAAATATCCCAACACGTGATAGGAAATATCTAAACTTTAAAATATTGAGATCTGCAATAAAATTTAAATACATAAAAATTAAACGACTAAAACGAATATTAAAAACATGTAACAAAAGCGACAAGCAAACGGTAGTAGTAGAGCAGATTAAAATTTGACTCAATATGAAGATAATAAATATAAGAAATTAGTCAAAAAGTTTCACTATCCAGATAGAGAAGAAACAGAAGAATGGAAAAGATCGTTAGTGCTAAATAAAACAAGTACCGTTATTCCTGATAATGTCCTGGAGACAATACAAAATGGACTAGATTTTAATGGACCTAACCAATGGAATGCTTTGGACATAATACCAGACATAGATCGTATATGTAATAAGTTAAATGATACAGAATCAAAAATCATCAAAATAAATCTAGCAAATAAGATTGAGAAATATATAACTAAAAGAAATGGAAAAACCACTATAGAAGATAAAAATTATTATAAATATAAAAATAATATTGAAGAATTACATAACTTTTTAAAGAACAATCGACTAGAAATAATCAAAGCAGATAAATCTAAACAAATAATTATAGTTGAGCAAGAGTGGGTTAAAAAGAAAAAACAAGAATTAGTTGATAGTGATAAATTTAGAGAACTCCCAATTGACCCCATAGAAGTAATATATAAAGAATTAAAAAATAGAATTACCAAACTATACAAACTAAAAAGCTTAACTAAAGATGAAAAAGAATTTATCCTGAGCGAAAACAACGATCGTACACCGAAAATGAAGATACAACTTAAAACCCATAAAGCAGATGAATCCGTCCGTCCTATAGTTGACTTCAGAAATACAACGTTATATAATCTTGAGAAAATTCTAAAACAGAAACTAAAAATATATCAAAATTCTGAATTTGCTATTTATAATACTGATGAACTATTATGTGATATTAAACAGATAGATATAAAAGATACATACAGAATTGCAAGTCTGGACATAATTGATATGTACCCTTCCATAATATGGGAAATAATTGAACCAAAGCTGACACAACTTAAAATTGAACCTGAAATAATAGACCTAATCGAATTTACCTACAGAAGCAACTACTTTGAAATAAACAGTAAATATTACACACAGAATAGTGGAATTAGTATGGGGTCCGTAATAGGACCGAAACTAGCAGAGATCATAATGATAGATATAGACAAAGAAATAAGTGACATATATGGTATAAAGTTCTACAGAAGATACGTAGACGATGTCCTAATAATATATGATGAAGTCGAAATTAACACTAATGAAATCAGAAAAATAATAAATAATATCCATAAAAATATTCAATTTAAAATAGAAGAAGAAGATAAAATTACCAACAGCATAAATTATTTAGATATTACAATTAAAAGAAATAATACAAATCTCGAATTTGAACCGTTTAAAAAGCAGTGCTCAATAAATACCACAGTTAACTATAATTCTAACATACCACTTCATATAAAACAAAACATATTTAATATGGAATACACTAAAATCAAAAATAGAACTAGTATAAATACTAAACAAATCGAACATTTAAATACACTAAAGAAAAAATTTATTCTTTCAGGATACCCAAACAGAATCCTTAATATTTGGGAAAAAGAAATAGATAAAAAAACAGATAAAACAATAAGAATAGATCCTAAACAAGCCGAAATAAAATACATTCGTTTCCCATATATAAAAGGTCTATACGAAGAAGTTAATAAAGAAGTCAAAAAAATTAATGTAAAACTAGTACCGACATACGATAAGCTAATCTCCAGATTAAATGCAAAACAAGTTAACAAAACAAATATAACAAAGAAAGAAGAAAGTAAAAATGTAGTCTATAAAATTCCGTGTACATGCGAAAATAAAAAATTTTATATAGGTGAAACTAAACGTAAAGTTAAAGTAAGATTGAAAGAACATATAGCCGATTTGAAATATCGTAGACTAAATTCTGCTTTTCATGAACACTGCCTTTTAAATAATTGTAATATAGACAAAAATAATATAGATATTTTACACAGAGAAAAAGATACATATAAAAGAAAATTCAAAGAAAGTATAGAAATAATCAAAAATCAAAATAGTATAAATAAAAATCCTAGCATCTCTATAAACGAAAACTGGTTAAAAATTTTATATTGATTATATTCACTGGATTCAAATTATTATTATTGTGATCAATGTGCTAATTAATAATTATTGAACTGTTAAATAAATCAACAATAACAAAAAACTGTAATGTTGTAATGGGAGTCAAATAATATGTAAATCTACATTAAATGTTAATAATGTTTACCAACTTCAAGACATTGTAATATCATTAGTTCAAATAATAATCTATAATATTAAATATTGAAATGTTAAATAAATCAACAATCATACATTGTAAAATATAGTAGATGTCAGATATGTAAATTTATATTGTAGAAGTTATGTAAATTCGTATTATATTGTCAATGCGTATCAAAGGAAATAAGGATTTTGTAAACAGATTTATGAGTAGAAAGCATAATTAATTGTATACCAATTTGATAATTGCTGTCCAGTGTATGTTTATCTCAAGAATATGTCCAAAATATGTTTTATAGTTTATATTGGTTATATAATAAGTTTATGTCCAAAATATGTTTTAGATCAGGGATTTTGTAGAACTGTTTTGTAAGTGAAAGGTACGTTTTATATTTTTATGATTTCTACAATACTTGTGTTTTTATATGTATGTTATATTTTTTATATGTATGTTATATTCTTTTTTAATGTTTTAGTTGGCTGAAGAGGGGCTTAAGAGCCCGAAACGTGTAAAATTTTCACACGTATCAACTAAATAAGGATGAGAAAACCCGCCAAGTGTCTTAATTTATACCACTTTATTGTGTTAGAAGCATAAACAAATTGTAAAGCACGGTTCCATATCATCAAAATATTTTTAAATTATTTTATTGCTCACAAAACAAACAACCACTCATAATTAGAAAATTAAGTCTCGTTTAAATACTGGCCTCCCTTTCATGGTCGAGCCGTGTTGCCAGCTAAAACACGCAAAAATTTAACAAAAATAATATTAAAGTAGCCAAGACATAGCCAAATATTGTAGCGCCACATCACTAGCGGACATTTGAAATTTGCCGACTAGGACGGTCGGTTAACCGATGTGACGGTTGATCGGGGGTCGGATAATCGATGCTCTACTGTATTATAATTTTCAGGCCGGATGCGCAAGGAACCGGCTTCACTTAACGGGTTTGAATTCGTCTACTGCTGTGAAAAATTGCTGTAAAACAATCGAGAAGACGAATTGACAGCATCATCTGGCTTATTTTTATCTTTCGCCTTATGTTCTGTGTTTGTTTATATTGGTCGTATCAAATAAGATAACAATATATGATATTTTTGATTGTATTCCTCGGGTATTAAAACTGATTTACTTGTGGACGAAGCAAAAATTGGTCAATGTTGCCACGCGCGGATGATGAGTGGCCCGCATACAGCAGTAGATTGATACAACTTTTGCCAGGAAGTTGTGAAGGTTTTTGTCTCCCACAAGCAGAACATCTAGCTTGTCTATGAAAATTTACATGTCGATGTGATGCTCGTCCCGTGTCTGTAGTGTCTGAGACACATCTTTATGCTACTGTCATTGAAATTTCTACTTTTCTTTTCAGATCGACGAAACCTTCACCAGGAGACGAAAATACAACCAGACCCGCTTAACAAGAGGCTTCCAAATCACAATATTTGGTGCCTACTGTCGGGAAACGCGCGAACTGGAATATAAGTAGTAAACAATTTTGTTTTGTTTCGCTACGTGGATGAAAATCGAAAACTCAAAACAAAATTGTTTTGAGTTTTCGATTATCATTCATGTATCATGTTTAGTTTTCGCATGCTACGGCAACGGCACCGACTATCGTGAATGACGTCGCGGTTTGCCGACAGGCGCGCGGAACTTCGCGAGTGACTCATTGGGTCCACCGATCTCCACAGTCATTCGACGTTAACCAATCGCCGATATGCGCGGGTGTATACCACGAACATCGTCGTCATCCAATGATTGGCAATGGGCCAATTATAGTAATTGGCCAATTTGATTATATATCACACCTGCGTGCGGAATATTTGCGTTTCCGTTTGCTATGGCAGTTGTAGTTAATTCATGGCACAACGCCAGATCTTGACGGCAGACGATCGAGTCCGATCGAATTAGTTTCTCAACGGACGCTAAGTTATTAGTTGTAGAGCATAATAAACCGACCCTATCAGCCAAGGTATCATGTACGCAATTAGACGAGAAAGATGGACGGACGGAAAACACGAGCAACGTCATCATGCACGCCGCAGCACTATGAGAAGCGATCGTTTGTGAGCGTTACACATGCACGATCGCGAAGCATACAATGGCGCATGGATCCCGTTGTGGTCGCAGCGATGTGTATATATAACAGTGCAATCGAAGGATGATTTTGTGACGTTTTACATTGTATTTCTTGTATTCTATCAGATGGATGACAAGGGCCGCCGAGTTCTCTGGCGCCAAATCCTCAGTTACATCGCTCCTGGTTCTGTCATTGTTTCTGACAATGCGGTCTAATATCACGGTTGCACGGCTTTGGGCTTCTGTAATCATAACATCGTAGACCACAGTCAACGTGTCGAAATTAAGGAGGAGGAACAGCTGCAATAGATTAACTGAAGCAAATGAAGAGGCATTATTAAAATTCGAAATTGTTGTTTTTTTCATGCAGATTCGTCGATACTAATGATTCCAAAGCTCATACTCAGAACATCGAGATTAGAAATCGCTGGCTGAAGAAGTCTACCAAGTTTCTCCGCACGAACAAAAACCTACAACGTTACATATGTGCTTACATCTACAGGAGGCAATTCCTGTCCTAGGTGCCTATACCATCAGACACAATTCCGACGTTTTCTTGGAGGCATCCTGGTGGTCTATCGAATCCGATTGTAAGGGACTCCTCACAATCGGAGTGCCTGTTCAGCAGTATCTGCCGCCCGACGAGCCCTGTTTCAATGTTCCAGTGCACGAGGATGACGACGAGGAGAAGCAGGAGGAGGATGACCGCTCAGTGAGTGCAATTTGTGTGTGTGTGTTTGTAGAGCATGTGACCAATGGCTACTTCCTACAGACGTAAAACATGGATTGTGTGATTTTTCAGACATCTGGCTCCATAACCTTTGTCATAGACTCCTGAGGACCCAGCCGAGGCAGTGACCAGCGAGCGTCCTTACCCAGTTCTCCTCTACACAACATTCAGAACAAGCTAGGCGTCACAAGGTAGCTAAAGGACATCACGGTAGACGCTTTTGAGGATTCGAGATAATTTCAAAACAGATGCATATCACGTGATTTTGTCGTTCTCGTGTTCGTTTCAAGTAAAAAATCAACTTTGCTAAAAGTCCTATTTCTGTCTGAAGACGAATGGAAGTTTATTCAGTGCATTTGGCTTCAATTTTACAATGCACCATCTAATTCATCTGAAAGGTGGTTCTCCTTTTCACGGCAACATTTTCAAAGCATGTGAAAATGTTGTGGATCATAAAATTCATTTGAAAGAAAAAGAAAGAATTAAAAAAAAACTTAAAGAGGGGGGAAGATGACAGCAACACTTGATATTCCCAAGTTGTCTCGTCCCAAGTACTGGTCGATGGTTTTTTTACAATTGATTAGCTTACATTCAATATTACTGATCCGATAATCATTTATTAATATAAGAATGTGATTATTACATAAACTAAACTGAA
This sequence comes from Centruroides sculpturatus, assembly GCF_000671375.1. Classification (NCBI taxonomy): domain Eukaryota; kingdom Metazoa; phylum Arthropoda; class Arachnida; order Scorpiones; family Buthidae; genus Centruroides; species Centruroides sculpturatus. The sequence goes on along the minus strand of NW_019386872.1, from coordinate 7,822 downwards.
TACGCGCGTGATAATTCACTAGTTATATGATTTTTTCGTCAAATTTATAGCGGTTACTACAGGTAACATCTCTTGTCTATAGGCACTGTTCTTAAGAATCATTGTTTATGGCGTGTTTAGTTTGCAAAAGTTTTACTTACAGGAGTGAAAGCTCTTTTTATGTTAACATTAATTTCGGTCAGGATTTCTTATATTCGTTAGATAATATTAATTTCAAATATTTTTGCATTAGAATTCTCATCCAGGTTTTAGCGACATTTATATACCGTATTTTTATTCTGTAGACAATGTCCTATGTTGGATGGATTTTATTTTCGAATTTGGCTTCTTTTCGCAACAACAGTAAGAAAATATTCCAAAGAGCTGTACTTTCTTGCTGTACTTTCTTACTGTACTTATGCTCTTTAAAATATTAATACTAATAAATATTTACGTAATTCATTTGTAGCATGTGTTTTTGTAAGAAAAACTATCCATCAATACACAACAATATGAAAGTGAAGCCAGCACTACAGAGGACCTGTAATTAAAATCAAATGGAATTCCAATTGGCAATATTCTTATATAAATATTCATCAGCTACATTTCATTGACTACAGACCCAATAATTTGGGTTGGGTCTGTTTGGGTCTGTATAATTTTGATAAATTTACTACAGACCCAATATTTTGGGTCTGTAGTAAATTTATCAAAATTAAATATATTCTAGGTTCTATCCAGAAACTGATCGGCATGCAAAAATACTTTATTACAACAAAAAAAAATACACATCGCACATGAATGATGTTTGCATGTGGTAGTAGCCCCAAGTCTCCATTCGTGCACTATGGTGGTTGCGTCTCGATAGCTATAAGGGTGCGGGAGATATGGGGGCTTAAAGTGGTTGACTTCGAAGATTTTCTATTTCGATTTTAAAAATGTTCGAACTGTTTTAAATTCGAATTTGTATTCGAATTCGAATTGGTTCGATTATAGAACGATTGTAAACGTTCCAGAAAATTGATCAAACTGAAAATAGTTCGTTTGACTGGACGTAAAAATTCTCTAGTTAGTCTGGAAACGGGGGACCTAATTCTTGCATTCTGTGAAAACGGGTAAGATTGGTTATAATGTAATTATCTTAATCTTCACTATCGTTATTTTTTGTCCAGCGAAGCGGATCCTTGCAGCTAGTTAATTTATAAAATTTTCAGCAAATATTTTTTTGTCTCATTGATGTGAAAAAAAATGCGATAAATCACTAAAATTACACGTCTTGAAAGGATTCTGATCAAATATGTTTTCAAAGATTTTCATTTTGATTTTGAATAATTTGCAAATTTTAATTTCATTAATTGCATATTTCATGCGAAAAAGCTCACAGTAAATGTTGTATTTTATTTTTCTGGATTGTTATGAATATACGGTAACATAGGAAAGTGTAGGAATCATGTCAAATTTGATCTTGCGAGCTTTTTCTAAATTTCAACATTTTGAAACCCCTGAACCTAAAAATGTTTAAAAACGGAAAAAATTCCGTAGGTGTTTTGGTGTCTATTCATTTAACATCTCAGAATGGAGTAATGATTAAGAAACAAAATTTGGCATGATAGCTTTTGTGTATAGAATTAAATTTTGGTGATTAAACATCAAGTGGGTTGGAGATATAGAGGGTCATGTGTCATATCTCAGGTGGGTTCAGATTAATGAAGAATTTAATCGTTATTAGTATTTTTATGATACTCGTTTCTAACCTCAAAATTAAACTTTTTGCCATTTCATAATAATTAATAATATAAAAGATATTTTTAACAAAATCTCATAACTGATGGCGTTATAGACAATTTTAATTGTTTGCTGATGCTTAGTGTTTTTCGCTGGGAAAGTTACACAACTTGTTACTGAATTTTTTATTATTATTATAACTATTGAATTTGTTACTTTCTTCAGACGATTCTAATGAAAAGCACTGTTTTTAATATATTTTCGGTGTTAATTTTCTTCTTTCTAATATTTTCCTGTCCCAACCTCCCAATTTGATTATACTATCAAACAATTACCTTAATTTTGAAAATTTACATACGATTGTTTGATTTTATACCACTATCGTAAAGTTTACATGAATTATTTTCAATTAGTGTAAAAACTGAATGTCATACAAAGAGTAATTATGGAATGAAAAGGTCTTAATTCCTGGTTTTTGTTTCGACCGTGCTAATGACATGGAAAAAGAAGCTTGTATTTGGCTAAATTGTAGCGAATTTTGATCACGTGCTAATAGCCAAGCACGTAGTTGGCTAGCCTCCTATATGTAAATATGTGAGAGGTCGGACTTGAAAAAAACCCCACAATTTTATTCAAAAATTTTCCGAAAGAAAATTCATTTTTCGTTTTGAAAAGGAAATTTATTTAAATCTCAGAAAAAACTTTTTTCCATTTTATTACCGGAGGATGAGTGCATTTCTCTTCCCGGAGTCGTTTCCTTTCCCAGGGAACTCAGAATGTGTCACTGGGAACTACAACTAAAAATTCACTATTGGTGGAAAACAACGTGGCTTGGAAATAAAGAGGAGAACTCAAGGAACAGTGATGGGTTGAGAGTCCGCGAGAGTATTCCCTGTGTGTGCCAGCCGAAAAGATTTATCATCATCGCTCGTCGCCGCGCGCTCCTCCCGAATATCCTGTGTTTTCCGGGAACACCTATGAAGAACAAACGAATCTCAAGTTCCGATAGACTTTAACCGCCATCCAAGGCAACAGAGACATTCCCAAGGCTCCCCAACGACTCCACAGCCATTTGGAAATCCGTACACATTGCTTCAGGTATTTATAACGACCCGCGATGTTATGTAAGTTCTCTCTCTCCAACTCGGTTCTCAGGAAGAAGCTTTAGGATAAATACCCTTTTGTATAACTAGTTTAATAAACGAATTTTGTTATTGTTAGAATTGTGTTGGGTGCACTTCCTCAAGCGGTCTCCATCCCGAGTCCAACCGCCCACAGACGCGACTGCTCGCGCGTAAATGCGAACGTAACAGTCTCTGTGTCTACTCAGAAGACACAGTGGCCGTTACGTTTGCATTTACGCCTGACAAATTAGTCATTGCAGTCTTCGCTGACGCAATGTCGACCCTTCGGTTCTGTGGCCCTATGCTTCGGCATTGTCACAAATAGGCTATATATACAGTAAAATCTGTGTAAAATGGAATCACACGGTATCGAATATTTTTTCCCTGTTTGGTAGGTTTCCATTTTGAACAGGTTTTTTTTAACATGGAAAATCGCTTCATTCAAACGAATTTTTCCGTTTAGATAGGTTTTTGTTTTTTTAAGGTTTTGGACATGCTTTACTGTATATTGTAGTCTCTAATGCTGACTATAATGTGGTGCCATCTATTGATAATATTGAAAATAATTCTTTTGAGAATAACTTTTTAGTTACTTCTTTATCATAAACACTTTACCAAGATTTATAAAGTCCCTTTTACAGAAACTATTAATTTAAAAGCTTTAGTTGAATATCGTATTTGGTTGGCAAGAAAAATGTTTTGATGTATTCGTTATTGCATATTTGCTTACGATTTTTTTAATGCTTTTAAAGTTCCAAAACATATTCCGAATATAATACTTTCGGAAATAATTTCATCTGTAATTAAATTTTTCAAAACTAAATTATTAACGAATGACATCTGAGCGAAATAAATATTCAAATAAAAATGATTATCGATCTTGTGAAGTCACGTAAAGAACTGCATTTACAGTAATAGATAAAAGCAAGAAAACTGATTACTAAGCTTATCAGATGTAATTATATTTTATAAATAATTTACGAAATTAAAAGGGAAAATAATTAATCACTGATATAAGAACATTAGAAAAAAATTAATTAAAAAACCTTTCAAGAAGTTTTGTAAAATTTTATAGTAAAAGATATTAATGAAGACTTAATCCAGGAAATTTATTTGTTACGAGAATTGATCTTGGACCAAAAATATGTAAATAACACGCAAGACATATTGCAATACATATTAAATAATAACTATAATGAACTATATCTAAATGTGCTAACTGTATTAAAAATTTTCTTCGTGTTATTAGTTACTATAGCAAGTGCAGAGCGTTCTTTTAGCAAATTCAAATTAATAAAGAATTATCTTCGGTCAAGTATGTGTGAAAAACGTTTAACTTCACTTGCTATTTTAAGCATCGGAAAAAAATTGCAAAAATTGTAACTTTTCTGAAATGCTTAATGACATAGCAAAAAAATCGCATATTTAAATAAATACATATTACGCAATACATGTTTATTTCGAATCCTTTTATTTTTACCTTTGAAAAAATTATAGGGTCCCAAAAGGTTTCTTGCACCCNAAACTATATTACATACAAATGTACGAACAAATAAAAACCCAGCGAAGCGGGTCGTTGCAGCTAGTATATATATATATATATATATAATAAAATGCATAATAGAAATCTAAGAACAAAGAGAAACATATATTCTATCTTCTATATATACAGTAGTAAACAATAGGTCTCTAGGCACGCAGATTTGCGAATTTTTTACGATTTTAATACTTTTCCTTGTTTTCTGTAGGTACAGTAGATAAAAACTAGGAAAGTTGAATGAAAAATTATTTTATAAATATTCTATGTTTAAATCATCAGGATAATGTTTTTCGGTAGATTAGTTTTCGGAATATTTCTCCTGTTGTAAATCTAAGGCAAAAATGCTAAATTTTGGATTTCTTGAGCCCAGAACGATGCAACAAATTTATTGAACATTAACATTAGAGAGGTTGAGGCGCACGTTTTAAACGTGTAAACGTGTACGTGTGACGTTCGGCGCCGCTTTCCCGTAAGCCTAAAAGTTTGACGATGGTGTTTGGAATGTCGAGCGTAATTCCACCGACTATCCAAACACCATTGTCAAACTTTAGGCTTACGGGAAAGCGGCGCCGAACGTCACACGTACACGTTTACACGTTTAAAACGTGCGCCTCAACCTCTCTATTTCCTCAGTTTTCATCGCGGAGATTAAATATTTTAGATTTTATTTAACTCGATTCGTTGGTGTTTCAGATATTAATGGTGAAATTTGGCACTTTAACATTACACGTGTGGCAGGTCACTATTACAAAGCGTTATCACATTCGGTAATAAAGAGATACGAAAATTCTAAAAATTTATGAAAAATACGTTAATCTGTTTTTGGAACTGAATTTTTGAAAATATTTTCTCATATCATTTCTGTATAGAACAGAAAAATTCCAGACATTTCACATACTTCGTCTTAAGACATCATCCGAACCTAAAACACAAATATTACAACCCCTTCTAGCCACTTTTACTCCTATTGAATCTCTCAACTATAGGTAAGTACAGAAAATTTACGAAGCATTGACATTTCGATCAAATACAAACATTTCTTCCAAAAGTACACAGACGGCATTTTGCTAAATCTGACAAAAAATTGTAGAAAATAATGAAGAAAATTTCAGCAATTTGCCACGCGATATCTGCAGAAGGGAATAAAACAAAATCTTAGAACAGAAACTATTTGCACACCTAACAATCTCTTTTCTGTAATATACGCATATAGATGAATACAGATAATTACGCTAAATAGTAGTAAACAGCAATTTTATTCTGTCTTCCAACTGTTTCATTTAATTTTATTTAAAAGTAAAATCAAGCCCAAAATATTACTATATACTATTAGTGAAATATCGGTGGGCAAACTAATAAGTAATTAAAACTGATAAAACATAACTCTTATTAACACGGAAATTTCGTTTCAAATTTTGGCGGTAGTTAGATTATTTCTTCAAATCTTATCTAGGACAACAGGCATAATTTCATTTTCGAAGAAGAGAAACCTTATTACAAACCAATATTTCTCAATTCATTGCATGGCGTGAAAGTATGTTAGAAATCTGTTTGCAAGTCCACAGGCTATGAAAGATTAGCCTCCCATAAACCGTGCCACTTGTTGGTTGGCAAAATTATGATAACAGGATTTTCGAGCCTTTACAATCTATTTAATAATTCTAATGAAAGTTTATAATTTCATGTATACAGTCGACCCCCTATAACGTGGGTTCCTACAACGGAAATTCCTATAACATAGCGAAAAAATTGTAGCAATATTCGTATAAAGGAACTTCTAAAACGTCGTCGCCGACTCGTGTCGCGACAAGATTGATAGAATCTGGACCAATAGTGGATGAGCAGCCGAACTACTTTACCTCGCCCTGCAACAGGCTACGGAGCGGCTAAATTGAGTTTGCTATCGTCTGTACAGTATTATATATAAATTAGGTACTGTACATATAATTATATATTAACTTCATTTATTGTAACTTTATTATAATTATATATATAATTTCCGCCGTCTAGCGCCACGCTACAGAGAGTTTANATATAAATTATATATAAATTAGGTACTGTACATATAATTATATATTAATTATATATAAATTAGGTACTGTACATATAATTATATATTAACTTCATTTATTGTAACTTTATTATAATTATATATATAATTTCCGCCGTCTAGCGCCACGCTACAGAGAGTTTAGGCTAGTAAGTTGAGTTTATTATCGTCTGTACAGTATGTAAGTTAGGTACCGTAAGTGTAATACAGCACTAATTTTATACATTACTTGTGAAAGAAACATTTCTTATTCAACGGCAATAAAAATTATTTATATTAATGATGTCTCCAAAGGTCAAGTTATTTTTCTGCCGAAAATTTGTTATCAGAAATCGCGGCCTCCGTTTCGTGCGCTGTTCCGCGAATAAAACAAACTTGAGCGACGGCGTAGTCGAACGGTGCACACTCGGTAATTAATCCTAAAATTTTTTGTTTATAGCATAGTTTATACGGATTATTCCCAAAAAATTATACGTGTTTTGAAAATGTTCAGTAGAATTAGTCTAGAATCGGTTAGTTTTATAGAAGAAAACTTTTCAAACAGCCTTAGTCCGTAAACTTCACACGTGTCGGGTTGCGATTGGCTCATGTATTTAATGATTCCTACAACGTAAAATTCGATTAACGTGGAACATATCTAAGCGTTATAGGGGGGTCTACTGTACTTTGACAAAACGGAAGGGCAATATTAGCGTAAAAATACTTCTAGAAACTATGCTACCGCTTATAAGTTTCGATACGTAAAATGACTAGCTACAATGCAAAAATTTTAAATGCTTCTATAAACAATTAATTTTTATAAAACGATCGCTTGTGTATTATTATCAAATATATTTAATTTTTCAGATTGGACCAGCAATAATGCGTGCTCAGTTCAAAAGTATATTTGGAAATGGAATATTCGTATGTGGCATTATACCGGAAGGACCAGTTCGAGTGAGATTGATACGACAATTTTACACTCCTTCTCGATTTGCACGCATAAGTGATTATGTTTATTTTTTTCTTGAAAGTAATGTGGTGAGTTTGTATTATTCACATTACTAAAATTTGAAAATATAAAAGAAACGTGTGTATTAATAATTGGAAACATTTATTTTTATAGTTTGAGCGGGACATTCGAATATGGAATTACAAAATGTATTTGAAGAATCCAGTTTACGTATCAGACGACAGAGAAATTGCCAAATATAGACGATGGTACTCTCAGTTTTACAGTGAAAACAGCCCCAGGATTGAAGAAAATGATCTTAGTTGGTGATTAGAAGCAATGTTATACTTTAAAGATCTTCTGACCGAAATTACATATATTTTTTAAATTTTGGCTTTTTATTATCATAATTGATTTTGAATTGTAATTCGTGTTTTTGCGTTAAATATTGATGTATTGCTTTAAAATTACTG
>NW_019386871.1:0-18460 GCF_000671375.1 Centruroides sculpturatus | reverse complement strand
AGACATTAATTAAAATTACTTTTTAAATATTGCATAATTTTCTATACTAAAATTCAAAACTATGAAGAAGAAGTATTTTTTAACTACAGTAAACAAGTTTATAGTTGAAATTCCTATCAAATATTAACTTTAGAACTATCATTTAATATCACCAAATCATATCTATATAACTTTTAAGATTAAAATTTCAAAACATATGTGATTAATGTAAAATTGTTTGTGCGCTAAGCCATTTTATTGTTTTCTTTTTCTGCTCTCTTGTAGTTTGAATTAGCCTTTACAGTCCATTTGTATATAGCCATATCAGAGATTGTTATAGTGTGAGCAAAATGCAAACATAAAATTTTTATTTAAGCTGAGTAAAAATATTCTTAAAATTTATGAACTGAGAGGCTTGGTGGAAGAACTTGTATCCCACAAAACTACAAAAAACAAGTGAAGAAATTTTGGATTTATGCATCATTGATTCGTCTTCTAAGAAGTTAAGAAGTTTTCATGGTTCAGTTGCATGCCCCAAGGGTTGTGTACTCAAATTACGTTGCATATTAAAGTATTGTTGAATTGAAACACAAATCCTGTTTTTTTTTCGCTAACTTCCTAATGTGGAGAGATGCTGTTTTTTTGCCAAGCCTCTCAGCTGATAGTGTGTAATTCATGAGCAGAGATAAAAATAAGCAGGTTTTTTTGAGACAAAAAAGTTAATCTTTAATAATTAGCAAATAATACAAAATTCTAAATAAATATTTTTGACTAAGTGGTCATCCTCTAGTTTGGAATAAAAATTCTAAATAAAAGTTAATTTTCTGGAACGTATAATTAATTTAAATTTTGTACATTTTCCTTATACTTAAAACCAAAAGGACATTTACAAAATTCATATTAATGAATTGTTATACAATTTTAAAAAAATATGACTCCCTCATAAGTTAACATCTGTATACATTTTTAAATATATTTTATTGGTTAATATGAAATTTGTAAATAGACTCTTAAATCTTGTAAGTTTTTATTTTATTTCAAATTAATTATAAATCTCTAAACAGTATTATTGTCGAGAATTTTTGTTTGAAACCTGAGGATGGCTGTTTAAAGAAATTGAAAACACTGGCTTTTGAACTTTGCTATTTGTGTTAGATAGTTGACTTTTGTCAACTATTAATATCTAACAAACCAACTATATATATATATTCTATTTTATATTCCATCCAGTACTATGTACACTTCATGAAATAGTTTTGATTTCAAAAACTGGAATTGATGTCAGTTAAATTATTTGCTAATTATGAGAAAAAGAGTCTTTAATGATAACAAAATTAACTCAAAAACACACTTTAGTCACAAATCCTTTTGATAATTGTCAAGTTTAATGTTAAAAGTAATAATATAAATAAAATAAATACAAAATATAGAGATAAATATAAAACTTGCATAAATTTCAAATTGAGTTTGAACTGTTGTTTTATTTCTGTAACTCTAAAGGTGGTAATGTGACAGGTATCAAAATTATTTGCAGTTAAAGTGTTTTTTGAATTAATGTTATTAAGATTGGTATCATAATTTTATCGTATACAAAATTTATATAAGATTTCATCATAAACACAATAATGGAGCATGATCCAATTAATGTATGTGAACATGGCCATATGATCAAAATATATGTAAAAGACAATAAAGTGAATTTTTCCATTTTATCAATTTTTAGGGTTTCATTGTTAGAACACTTATAGCAATTGTCATCATAGTAATGTAATAGTACTGAGTCCCTTAATGTGCGATAACATAGATATAACTATAATATAAATATATACAACCTTTAAAAATTGCAAAAATAAAAATGCATTAACATTGTAAATATTGCATGAATTGCAAAAATAAAATTTTTTGCAAGGTGTACAGGTCTTATACCTGTGTAAAGAAAAGATGTCAGTGAATTGTTGCATTATGACTGCATATGCAGAAAATCAATACATTTGAATTCAATACGTAATTGCAATTAGTGCAAAAATAAAATGAATGAAAAAAGATATATGCATTTCAAGATATATTAATACTAATAATCAAACTCTAAAATTATATGCTAGTGTTATATTTGAATCTGTATTATATTTGAAATGTATGATTACAATAGTTAGTTTTTTGTAACTGATATCCTGTTTGATAAGGAAATGAACATTGCCATATGATCAAAACACCTACAAAATCTTTAATATTGTCTGTACAATAGAGATGTATTTTAATATATCTGTTGCATATATCTAAATACAAAACTAGTCCTATATCCAGACTTAGTTTATTTTGAGAAATGCACAAAGTAATTCTTTCAGTTTTGAAAATTAAAAATTTAATTAATTTTAATCTCTGATATTGAATTAAAGTATTTTTACTTAGATATTTGACTGTTTTTACTTAAATTATTTATATATCTAATATTTATGCTAGTCAACAGCAAAAGTAATCAAAACATATCATTTTACACAATGCTTATATTGTTTGAGCTAATATTTTTAATGGCATCTTTGCAGCTTTCCAATGTAGAGGGTACAGGTTTCTTTAAGTATTCTAAATCAATTTTTATGTCACAAACTTGGTATAGAGCTCTTATAATTTCTATTTATTTCCAAGCCTCTTCTCTGCAATTTTCATGTCCATAATGCTAGCAGTTCTTATTAGGGTTGAGATTAGGGCTATTACCTCATCAGCTTAGACATCAGATCGCTGCTTTTTTTTTCTGCCTAAACAATTTGTATCAGTTTAAATGACAATAATGATGACAAACTGACATATACAGTACTTCATTCATGGTTACATGGGGCTGAGTTGTCCTGGAAGATGCAGGATTTCATGCAATAAAATTGTTCCTTGATTGTTGGAATTAGTTTTGAAAATAAGATGTTTTTGTAGCACTCTTTATTTATAGAGATTTGTAAAGTATAGTTTGCTGACACCTTTACTAGATATACATTCTAACACTATTTGACTCACTGTAAACTTTATCATCTCTATCAAGTAAGCACTGTTACAGTCCTGCTTTTCCTACAAATATCAAATATTGGGTTTTCTGTTAATATCTGCAAGTTAAGTTTGGATTCATCCAAAAACAAAACACAATCTTTCATATCATTCCAATCTACTTGCTGTTTAGCTCAGATAAGCCGCTGTCTATGCATTTTACTAAACAGTAATGGCTTCTTACATGGTTGGTATACTTTTAAAGTCAGTCTCTATGACAATACTAGTGTAATTTAGTAATAAATACACTTAAACACCAAAAAACAACAAATAATGAATATATTTAAACAACACAAACATTTTCTTCCATTTTTAGAAGATCATCTTTCCATCTGCATTTCTTCCAACCTGAAGTTAAGTATTGCATAGTGTTAAACTTTTTTGAACCTTTTCAGTTTTTTATAAAAGCACACTACGTTTGCATGGGATGATACAATCATCAAAACTACTGCAGTAGACTTTGTTAGCCTGTGAAAGCATTCTCATGTTTATGATGATCATGAATGATAGTCTTTATAGTTTCTTGCAGTTCTTCAGCAAAATGATATTTTAATTTTAAAAATAAACACTTATAGAATTTTGAGTGATGCAGTTTGAAAACAACTCTCAAAACTGGACAAATTTGATTAAAAAAAAGCCACAAAAACCCAAATAACCAGCAGAACAAGGGAGATGTAGCTAATGTTTTTGCTCTTGTTGAACAGGCATTATCAGACTAAATGACCCCACAGCTGTTGAAACAGCGGAGGCTTGCCATACATGTTTTTGATGCAATTTCATGCATATGAACAAAACTTGGCTTCACAAATCATTGGTGATATTAAATTTGAATATACTTGAAATGTTTCCAACAGTTTAATGAATAATATAAAAATGTTTAGCTTTATAAAATAATTTGAACAATATTAAAAACTATTTAAATTTACAAGTTGTAAAGCTTAATTCTACATTAGTAAGATGAATAACTGTTTCACATATTATTTTATCAGGGAAAGTTTTTTTAATAATGCTTTATAATTGTTTTACATGTTCGCAGTAGCAGTTAGATTTGACTTGTATCAATTTGGTACATGAACAGATTATAAAATAAATTTCAAATTATAATACTTAATGTTATGTAAAAAATGAATGTGTTTCATGAATGTTTAGAAACAAATCTTAAAGAAACATCAAGAAGTAATTGCCACTTTTAGTACTCATGTCAATATTGTGCCACTCAAATACCACAATATTGATATAAATATTACAGGTTAATTAAGGATATCTGCTCTGGAATATGTGGAAAGAAATTTAATTTAAAAAATGACCAGTATTACGTTATCAAATTTTAATTGGAATGAAGCAGATTATTGTAAAATTATAGAGCTCTTTAAAGTTTTATGACTATGTTTAGCAGCTGATGCCTTAGGATAGGGGGTCACCAAACTTTTTCACATTGGGCCAGATAACTGAGAGAATGATGAGCATGGGCTGTATAACTATTTTGTTCAGTACAGTACACTGAATACACAATAAATAAAGACAACCAGCATATTTATTTACCAATACACAAACACGATTACTTCAGCAAGCTCGTATCACTTTCCTTAGAAACTTCATTGGCAGTACTTATAAAAAAAAGTGCACTGATACCCAAAGTCACAAAAAGTCACCAAAGTTTTTATTTCACTGATTTATCTAGAAATTATATTACTGTCAGATGCAAAAATCAGATTGGACCAAGTTTAGCATTTTTCCTTATACTTACTATGTAAAAAAAAGTTAAAATAAGTTTATCTACAATCTATGATATTTCCATATAAATAATTACATTTTAGCTTGTTTGTGGTACAGTGTGGCAATGGGCCGGATGAACTGACCTCGCAGGCCATAGTTTGGTGACCCCCTGCCTCTACCTGTTAATAAATAAGATGACAAGATGAAAATCTTATCATTCTATTTATTAACAAATGAAAGCATATTTGAATTTCTGTTATGTAAATTGAAAAATCTGAAATTAGTAACACTTCTTTATTTACAAAATTCACAGAATGTTTGGACAAAGTTGTCTAGTGTATTTCTTTCACTAGCTGCAAAATATGATATCACATTAAGTTATCTGGACAAATATTATCGAGATTATATCCAAATTATTCTATAGAAGATGACTGTGATGATGAAAAAGTGGCAAAGAAGAAAATCAAGCCATAATTTTAAAAAAATGTATGGAAAAATTGATACATAAATACATACATACTACTACAAGAATCTGAAGAAGTGACTTCGTCCAGCTCTAAAACACTAAAAAAGGAGTTTTTAGTATTAGAAGGTACAAACAGAAGAACGAAAAAGTTTAGAATTATTATTTAATGCTTTAAAGATGACTAAACCCAGTTCAGTAGCAAGTGAGAGAGTTTTTTCTGTTTCTGGCAATTTTGTGTGCAAAATGAGGGCATGGTTGAGCAATAGATCTATAGATATTCTTTGCTTTCTAAAATCATATTTTCTTAGGAAAAATAAGAAATAAAATAATATTTTGTAGACATTCATTGTTGTTTGTTTTTCTTTATGGTTTTCTATGGAGTAAATTTTATAGTTTAATGTGATAATCTAGCATTTTATTTTTTTTGTTTTGTGTAGACGTCGGTAAATTTTATTTTGTTATATTTTTGAAATTTTATAAATATTAAAAACTTTCAAAATAAGTTATAAATATCCCTTAATTCCATTTTGAGGGGGTAAAAATTTGAAAACCAGTTAAAATCGGTTTCGTAGAAAAGTTGAGATTCAAAAACCGGTTTTTTAAAAAGTCGGTTTTTGTATAAATCCTAATGGCACTGCCCACAATACAAATTGGATGGGCAGTTATTACAAGAATAATATACACATGAGTAATGATTAGAATATGGATGATCATTACAAGAAGTGCAGTATATTAAGTTATTTGAAAATAAATGAAAAATAGTGTTTTATCCATTTTAAAATAAATATATAATAATTTGCCAAGTTATTTTGTCTTTTAAGATGTTTTGTTTCACATTGTTTTTAAAACTTTAACAAATAATTGCTTAAGATTTTTATATAAAATTATCAAAGTTAGCATTTATAATACAGCTTTTGAAAACGAATATAGATCCCAAACATGCAGATCAAATAGAGATGATTGTTTATGACAACCTTTTAAAAACATTTATAATTTGGCAGTATAAACAATAAAGTAAAAGCTTATTTGGCCATAGCTACAAGATACTATTAATTATCATTTATTAACAGATTATTTTAAGATGCTAATTATTTAAATTTAATCAAGTATTGATGAATTATTAGAGAAAAAAAGTTATTTCTAATGATAACAATTAGATTCCTGGTGAATCCTGTGCACCATTTTGTTAATGCACTGTTAACAAAATGGCACCTAATTTGAAGCTATTGCTGAATTTTTCCAAGCCATAATCATCTGAAAACATTTTGTAATGTTTAGTTATGTTTGGCTTAAGAATTCATACTAAGTATTTTTGAAACTAATTTAAATTTTTTACATAAATAAAAATTTTAAATGACAATGAAAATATAGATATTCCTTTTGTAAATTATAGAATATTTTATGTTTAAGTTTTATATTGGACAATATGCTTTGGAAATTGAAGTTGGTCTGTTTAACAAAATTGAATAAATTAAATTTGATTTTGTATATAGGAATTAATCATATGTTTATTGGAGCTTGAGGATTATTGATGCTTATAGTTCTCTGCAATTTTCATGTCCATAATGCTAGCAGTTCNTAGGTATATGATATAAAGTTCAAAGTATATTAATATAGTTAATAAGAAATGCTCATTAAAATAAACATTTTAAACGATAAATTTTCATTTTTCAAAGTAATGGAATCAATTTATATATGTAAAATCAGTCATAAAAAAATTCTAATTTAGTGAATTTTTTTAATGAAGTAATAGATTTTATAAAATAATTACAAAAAGTTTTCTAAGATATATTATTTAATATCTTTTAGCACCTCGTCTTGAAAATGTGAAACCAGATTTGGGATATCATGCTATCATAAAAGAAAATGAGAGAACAGTTGAAATCAGTCCAAGGATAAAAGTTGTAGATGGTAAATTTTTCAAAACTACTTTTATAAATATAAATTTTGTTAATTTACTCTAGATTTTTTTTTATAATAAGTATTACTAAATGCAAATGTTTATTTTGTAAATTTAATAGACATTCCTTCTTAATATCAGATTCTCTTCTTGAAAATCAGATGTTCAATGAAAATATCTAACTTGGAACTAATTTTCCATTATTATAAACAGAAAGAATTGTGTTACAATGCCATTCCAAAACCTTTAATTAATTTCTTAAAATGCAATTATAAAACACAGGAAGATGTCAAACCAAATAAAGTGCCAAATTAGCATGCTATTATATAATTAAATTAATGATCATTAACTTAATAGTATGATAATTTAGTACTTCATATGGTTTAATTAATAAATTGAGTTTAGATATGTTGATATGTAAAATGTCAATGTATGTTTTTTAAGGTGTAAGAAGTGAATGTTTAAAAATTACTTTCTGATTACCAAAAAAACTAGCATGGTTGTTAAACATTTGCTCTGTATGCATAAATTGCATGGTATTCCATAAACATTGTTTGTTGACACTACACTTTTCAAAACATTCATATGTAATTTTTTGGCATTCTATCATTTGAAATATAACTCTAGAACAGGGGTCCTCAAACTTTGACTGTTGACCCATTCAAGGATTTTTTGATCTTTTATCAATTCCCTTTTCTTTTTTCTTTAATACAGTTAATAATAATAAATAAATAAATAAATAAATAAATAGAGCCAGTATTAATTTGTATGCTGTTTTCACAGAAAAGATATACTTACAACATCCAGAACTGTTATATAGTCTGCATAATCCACATAATCCATTAAACTAATAAACTGTTTTCAGTCAACTCCCAATTGACCCCTGAAAATGTCTTATCAACCCCTGGGGGTCAATATTTACCACTTTGGAGACTCCTGCTATAAACTTTCACTACACATTTTGCTAAAATGTTGTATTTGGGTTTTGAGATGTAACTTTTCCTTCATATGTATTGTTTGAAAAACACATTGAGAGATTTGTTTTATAAAGTTTGAATATTAAAAATTAAGAGAGATTCTGCAAGATATGCCTGGATTCTTATGTAATATGATGAATATGTAAAGGAATTTAATATTGAATATTTATGCAATTTATAGTTTAGTCACTGTCCACTGAAATATAAATTGCATATTTCAAATGAATTTAAAGATTAAAATCTAACTATATGTGATACTTTAAAATTTTATTGAATTTCTTTTCAATGAGGTGGATAAATTATAACTATGATTTTATATCTGAAAATTACATTATATAAAATTCATATTTATGAATGATTGAGCCTCTTGCCTATAAATGATTTTTTTGTAAGTGAATGTCAAATTGTTTACATGTAGTAATGAAATATGATGATTCAATTTTTTTTAAATTAGAGAAGTGATAAAACAGATTAATTTTGAAAGAGCAATCAATACAAATGTAACAAAGAAGTTACATTTAAGAGGGCTATATTAATCTATGATAGGTTTTGTAATACATTAAATGTAAAGTTAGATAAAATTATCATCATAATAATAACACCTTTCTCACTTTTTCTAGCAAGTTTTAATAAAATGAACTAATATTTTCAGCTATTTTGAATAGCCTTCCTCAGGTTTAACATAATTTTGAATGCCAATTAGAACAAAAAATCTAATTTTTATTTTCAGCTATTCAAAATAGCTGAAAATATTTACTTCGTTTTAATAAAACATGCTAGAAAAAGTGATAAAGGTGTTTTTATTATTATTATCTAGAAGTTGTAGATTATAGCATATAGTATTTAAATGTATCTTCTTAATTATATTTAGTCACTTGAAATTCTCTCATAATGAATTAAGTTCCAAGTAAATTTACATTTATACAAATGTTAATTCATTAAATTAGCTGTTGATTTTGAAAGTGGGATAAGTCCATTTTATGTTGTTGCTAGATATTTAATGGTTTGCATTTGAATGAGTTTAAAAATATTTGTAAACAGTAATAGACTTATTTTGTATTTTTTTTTTTTGGTTTTATTTCGTATAAATTTAATATGCAATAATGGTTATCCGCGTTAGGTGAAAAAAAATCATGGTTTTGGTATGCGCCAATGGACTTGTCTCACTTTCAAAAACAATGATTTGTTGAAAATGTTGCTTTTTTTTTTTTTTATGGAATATAGTTATAATAACCAAAATTGAATTTTTTATTTATTTACTTATTTATTCTATTTCACCATTTCATACTTTTTTCAAAAAGCTACAATGAAACAAAAAATTAATTTAATTTTATAGGAAAAAGTGGAGAAAATAATAAAAAAATATTTAGTAATAAGTTGCCTGCATATAATTATATTTCTTAGTTTAGATGGTGCAGATTTTTAAAGTATTCATGATAAATGGGTGGTACATAGGGTAATAAATTCATCATATCTTCATATTTTTCTTTAGAGTGGACTTGCCTCACTTTCAAAATCAATTCACTGTAAATATTGTTGATGATATAAATTACTAGTAACAAATTTGTACTGATATTAAAAGATGTTTATTGTGAATTGATTAAAAACACAAATTTTATGTTAATTTGTAATAAGAATTAGCTTTAATTATTTTTTTCACAAAATGGACTTGCCCCACTTTCAAAATCAACGGCTCAAATATCAATGTGAAATTGTGATTATAATCAATAACTAATGATGATAATGAATTGTTCTGTAGAAATACTCCAGACATTTTTCAATAGACTCATTAACTTAAAAATTAGGAGTTCAATTTAAATAGTACAAGAGTTATTTCAGATATCATTTTTGTAGGAAATGTATTTGATTTTATATTAAATTATACTATTGTATATTTGAATCTCTCACATCCTACAGATTTCTAGATTATATTCTGAATTCCATAGATTTTTTTATACAATTTGAGGTTGACTATTAAGTTATTTCCAAGCTACAATTTCATGTTACTGAATTTGCTTTTAAATTAACTTATGTTTATTATAAACCAGAAATTTCATAATTGTATATGGTAATCCATCTGTTATTTATTTTATTACATTTTATAAATGAAAATTTCTATAAATTTATATTTACCAAATTTAAAAATTAAGATATAACCATGAGTATTGAAAATATTTGAATTAATTACTAATGATTAATTTTTTTTTAAATATCAATCAATCATTCATAAACATTTTCACACAATAAAATAATTTCAAGGTTTCTGTTTACTTTTATTTATTATTTATAATCATGATAATTTGATATTTATTAAAGTGTGAAAAAAAATGAAAGTGTCATATGATTCGTCTCATTATGTTACAACACAATTTTAAAAAAAATAATTAAAACAATAGAAATTACATGTAATATAATGAAAATAAATTGTGAATAGAACTTTCAATTGTTAACTAGAAATAAATTTATACTGTTCAAAACTATTCTCAAAGTTATTCTTAAATGGAATTTATAAGAAATAAATTTAATTGTGATTTAATTTGGAGTTAAATATTTAACTGTCAAAACTGTATTAAGAATGAAAAATTTTTACTAGATTTTGCACATTATCTTATCCTTGGACTTCATTTTTTACTATTTTGCAGTTTTTAGTAAAAAAAAAATTGAAAATGCATTTGCTCTTATCCTTGGGTTTTCATTTTTTACAAGTCATATTTTCAATTACATGCAAATATAACGTTTTCATTTAAGTCTGAGACTAATAGCAGACTAAAGTCATCCTATCACAGATATATTAAATATGTGAATATAAAATACTTTTTACATTAGTATTATTTGCTTCCTATACAAATCAAAAACATCTGTTTGAATAATAAAATGCCATTTGTATATTGGAATAATAATTTTCCTTTTTTCCCCTCCCTCTATGTATGTGGCCTTTATACTCATTTCATAAGTTATTAAATTTATATTGTTTATAATATTAATTTGGAATATGCTTTTAGAGCATATTACTATATTTTTTTTCTTGAATGCATAAAAAATTTTTTTGAAAATTATCATACTAGCTATAAAAAAAATACTTTTATTAAAAAATTTCTGAATATAGTAGTTCATATATGAATGAAAACATAGTTCTGTTTAGTCAATCCAGAATCTAAATTAGCACATCATTTTTGGGCTATACTTTAAACTAGTTAATTAACATAATTTGACTTAAAGGTAGACAGTTTATCATTTTGCATTAGGATTAATAAATAAAATTATTTGTTAAGATTAAAGACTAATTAATTTTATTGAATGATGACATTTAAATAGAAGTGTTATTAAGTTAAATCAAATTTAACTTTTACATACAAATGTCATATATGATTATAAAAAAGTTTTGATTCGTTATTTATTAAGATTAGAAATGTGTGAATACTATTTTTAAAATTTACAAATACTAGAAAGTATTTGAAATTCAGGGTCTCAAATAGTGTGTTGATAAAAAAAAATATACATTCAAATACTATGAATACCTCCAGTATTGCATCATATATAAAGTCACAGTTGTTAAGAAGTACCCAAAGGGGCTAATTCAAAAATTAAAAATGCTTAAATTAATACATACTTTTTATTAACACAAGCCACAACAACAGCTGGATTGCAGATGGTCTCTAAATTGTATTTGTTATAAATGTTTTTAAAAACAATGTTTTGAAAAGAGTTTGATGTTTTATTTCTTAAAATTTAGTAAATTGTTTTTATTTTTACTTTGATTTCTTTCATTATATTAATAAACAAGTTGAATACAGGGTTTCTATGCACCTGGAAAGTCGGGGATTTACATTAGTGTTTGGAAAAAGTCATGGAAAGTCAGGAAAATTTGCCTTCTTTGCTGCCTTGTTGATTTTTTTTGCTGACAATATACTTGACTAAATGTAGCTGTCTGCAAGCAGCAAGAAGTAATGTGGTACAATACAACTTATGAAAAGGGGTGCAGAATTTTTTCAGGACCCAAAATTTCTCCCAAGCATACACAAAATTTTCCTGTAAATGTACAAAGTACAAAAAAGATGATAAATAATTTTAATTTAAATTAAAATTATTAATTTAAAATTAATTTAAATTAAAATTATTTATCATTTTTCATTTCAATAATTTTGATTACATTTTAAGTTTTAAATTTTCACTGGATGATAAAATTTTCTTTAAAAAATTTAAGATGTAGTCGCTTTCAAAAAATTTTTCTTGGGTGATCACCATATTTCTTTTTAATGTTCCTTAGTAAAAACTTCAGACGACCGGACCTTTCTTTTTAGGCTATGTAGCTGTCATGGAAAAGGTTCCTTAAAACATAAACAACCAATTAAAAAATAATAATTTTTTAAAAATTGGATTTGATGATCTTACGACGTCTTGCTTATTTCATCCTTCTCCGGGAGTTTCTTTATATCTACTGGAAATTTGCGCTGTTTAATTTAGATTATCTTCTATCCTCCCTCTGGCAGCGAATTATTATTAAATTTTAAGTTAATGGTGATAGTGTGATGTTATTATTCTCGTTCATCAAACAAACTACAAATTATTTATGAATATATATTAATTGTATCAAAATTATAGTCATTACATTTATAGATAATTAATTAGTAATCTTATGATACATTAAAGTTGTTTGAAAGAATCTTTAATGTATTTTAAAAGGAAAGGTTTTTTGAATTATTATGATATTTTTTAAATATTAAAAATATAAAATTAATTAATTACAGTAATTAAAAAGAAGGGTTTTTGTAAATAATTTAGATCAGAGAACATATATATTCATATATTTATTATTTTAATTTCTAGAGAATAAAAAATTATGTTAATTATATCTGTAATATAACAAAATTATTTTATTCAGAGCAATGCTATAATTATTACTCACCTGGCTCCAAATTTTCAACAAATTTATTTAATTGAATTATAAATTTTCGTCTATAAACAAGCATTCACTATTATCAGGACTTATTATATTGGCTTGACAGACAGGTATATTAAATATTAAATAAAAATTGTTTTCTGTGAAACTCTGTATTGTCTGTTAAGCCAGTATAATAAGTCCTGATAATAGTGAATGCTTGTTTATAGACTAAAATTTATAATTTAGTAAGAAAAGGACATTGAGGCATTTTAATTAATTATTTAATTGAATATTATATTGGTATACAAACTATTTATGATGATGATAATTATATATGTCATAATAATAATAATCAGGTTTTAAGCTGAAAAAATTTTCAATAGCATTTTAGCTAATTTTACTAAAAAAGTTGTAGTAAAATTTTAAAAACCATAACTAACATTTCTCATCCATGAGACTGCCCAGAACAATACACAATACATCATTGTTTAAACATTTGTTTATTCTCACAGATACTGTACATTATTAGTGTACTGCACTATGAATATAACCATAAATCTATTGTTACAACCCACAAGTTTCATACATTATTGAACAATTCATCTTCGTTTTGATTCACACCAGACAACAAATGCTGAATGAAAATCAAATTCTCATCTTGGAGGGCCATTTATGAAGATGTTTAACTAGTTGCTGACATTTTTACATTAAAAAAACTCCAATTGGAAACTGTTTTAATGTCATTTTACCGAAACCATTTACACTCAACAGTGTGCACTGGTTGTAAAGGAACAAATTTAAAAACTGTTGATGTATGAGGGTAATCTGAGAGAAGGTCATTTACAATTATCATTTTTATAAACTTTAGTCGATGACATATCCTTAAATCTGACAGCAACAAATCTTTTAAACAAATCCCACTCCATCAGAAATTGTTTTTAAAATTACAATATTAACAATTAAGTATTCATTTAAAATAAAATTTACTGCCGGGACAATAATTTTGAAACCGTTTACAAAATTTCTTTTGGACGAACTATGACTGTCCTTCCTTTTGTCCTTTCATGCACCAAATAGGAAATAACAAATCTTGTGGTGGAGTCAACCTTTATCTGGAGGCTACTTTCCTGCCTCGGCATGCAAAATCAAAATCATCCTCTGGTGGTGGGAAAAAACACTTAATTTTATTAAGTAATGTATGAATTTTATAAGTTTTATTTTAATTTGTTTATTGGAAACTTTTGTGTCTACAAAGCAGAGAATACATCAAGCCCTATACATGAGGTGACGTTTTTCAAGGAGGACTTTTCTTCTGCATAGTCGAAGCAACATGAGATTGCACTCAGTTGGTACTACCTGTCCCATTTTAGGAGAGATGGGTGATGTTAGGGTTTCCACCCAGCCAGTATTGGGTTAGTTTAGCTGGCAATTTTAAATTGAGGCTGGCAGTTGACAAAAATATTTTAATTTTTTAATTGGAAATTAATAGAAAAAAGTTTAAGTAAACTTAATGTACATAGTAATTTGATTAACTTAATACAATTTGCATACAATAACAATTATTTTGAAGTTAATGATGTATTTTATAGACAGTTAGATGGTATTAGCATGAGGTCAAAGATGGGACCAAAATTAGCTGAATTANGGTATTAGCATGGGGTCAAAGATGGGACCAAAATTAGCTGAATTAGTTATGATCGATATTGATAAAAAAATAAGTGAAATACATGGCATAAAATTAATAATGAGATATGTGGATGACTATTTGATCATATATAATAGTAATTTAACTAATAAAGAAACTATCCATAACTTTATAAATAATATAAATAAGGACATTCAGTTTGATATTGAAGAAGAAGTAAATAATAAAATTAATTATCTTGATATAACTATATTAAATAACCCTGTTAAATTTAATTTCATAACATATAAAAAATCTTGTAATGTTAATAAAACTATAAATTATCATTCTTATACCCCAGTTTATATGAAAAGGAATTCTTATTTTATGGAATTAAAAAATATGTATACACGCATAACCGATGATCATAATATAAACATCAAACTTAAAGATTTAGAAAAAAAATATTTTAGTTTCTGCAAAACAGTTTAAAATATAAACAAAATTATATTTTAATTGAAAAAATATTAGATAAAATTATTTTTAGTATTTATATGTTTACTTATAATGATAAAATGCTTGAACAACACCTTAAATATTTTTTCGTAACACTTCACTTTGTTTAAACAAATGTTTTCAACACTTTCTACAGGTCTGCATCACATTTAACAAGAGGATTTCCACTGTTTAAGAAGTCAGTTCAAATCTTTTTGTTAGACTGGTGAAAAAGATCAAAAACATTTTATTTATAGAAATTAGCATTGCTGAAAAAAGTATTTAAGGTGTTATTTGAACTAATTAGTTTCAGCCTATATAGAAGTGTTTCTTAACGTCATTTAGTGTTAAATATGATGGAATTACAGCATTTACAGGGCATGTTGATTGTGAAGCATTAAAAAAGTGCATCTTCTCATTACCTTTCCTTCCTGGTCGTCGCATCAGCCAACGAAACAGTTTTCAAAGAAGGCAACCTTAGATTACACAATGGGATAGTTTTTTTTTTTTTGAGTAAAAGGGAATTAGCTATAATTTGTTTGAGGGTACTGTTGCAATATTAACTTTATCTGTAATAAGATTACAAATTTATCTTCTACTACATAATAAAAGCATGCATATCTACATATAAATGGAGAATTTTTTTGGTTTCTTTCAAAAGATTAATTCTGGATTTCTCTATCTCTTTCCATTCTTAAATTTGATGTTTATTAATTGAATA
Source organism: Centruroides sculpturatus (assembly GCF_000671375.1). Lineage (NCBI taxonomy): Eukaryota > Metazoa > Arthropoda > Arachnida > Scorpiones > Buthidae > Centruroides > Centruroides sculpturatus. The sequence goes on along the minus strand of NW_019386871.1, from coordinate 2,670 downwards.
TACTGTGCTTATAATGCAAATCATTAATTTTTCTAAACTAAATAAACTTTAGAAAATATTCAAAAGAATCAGAAGAAATTCATCCCATCACTAGTTAAAACATCTTAAAAACTAACATTTTTAAGATGTTTTAACTAGTGATGGGACGATATGTTTTTCAAATGCTGTAATCAATTCGTAAACATTAATTTAGTTTTTTAGTGAAATGTGCCAAGAAAGTTATTGCTGAATTTAAATTCTTGTAGCATTTTAGCAAAAAAAACTAGTGACAGCTTAAACCCTGAATAATAATAATTTAAACATTATTTATTCTCTGAATGTTTTAGAAAAAAAATTTAAATATTTCAAAAATGATTTATAGCTGTGTAATTTTTAGGATTATTTAAGAATTGTGGACAAATCATAATAATTTCTATATTTTGACTATTAATTTTAAAATATTGATGAAATTATTTATGTAAATATGTCATGATAAAATAATTATTAAAATTTATATTTCAGCTGACGTATGTAGTTTTATAATTACAAATAAACATCAGAAAGAGGTGCCATTTATTGTAGAGATTATTGATAAAACTCGTGGTGAAGCTCAGTTGGTATCCAAGAGAGAATTGAATTGTGAAAAACGCAAGAAATATAAGTTTGAAATTGCAGCTGTTGGATGTGATGGTCAAATATCTGAAAAGTATGTATAATAAAAATATAAATTTATAGTTGAATCTATTTTATTTATAGTTTCATAATTGAAAAAAAATAATCAAAGGATAACAATAATTTGTTTCATTATATACATAATTTCAAATTTTCTTTTCATTTTATGAAGATTAACATATATTTGTTAAAATGTAAAGTTTACTTATAGGTATCTATTAATGTATAATTAGTTTATGAATTTAGTGATTTGCTACTTATATATTAACTTATATTAATTTACTTTAGTGCAACTGTACATCTAACAGTAGAAGATGTTAATGAATTTGCACCAGAATTTCTTCAAGATTCTTATACTGTAGATGTTGATGAAGACAGATTGTATGATCAGATTATTCAAGTAGAAGCAAGGGACCATGATTGTTCGGCAAAATTCAGTGATATTTGCAGATATAAGATTGCAACTTCAAATCAGCCTTTTGAAATAAATACTGAAGGTAAAAATTTGATTTTAACTAAAAAGTTAAACTGTAAATTATTACATTAATATTTAAATTTGTATTTATATGTGCCTGTTTTAAAGTTTATAATTATTATCATACTTAAAGCAATTCAACTCAATGATCTAAATGCCTATCTTTTTAAATTTAAAATCAGTTACAACAATAATATATCTTTTGTGGAAAATATATATTTCAAAACTTATTGTACTATAATTCTGTCAATAGCTATTATCAAGTGAAGAAATTTACTAGCCATTTAACTTGTGTCTTACTAAAATTGACCAAACTCCCACATGTATTCCAGATCTAAAAAAAAAATTAGTTGCAATAATAGTAATAAATATATATTAGAAGAAAGATAAGACTTACAAGTTATTCCTATCAAGAAACAGTTACAAGAATAGTATAACTGAATTACAATCAAGAGAAAAAATATTAATAATGAATGTTAACAATAAAAGAAGATTTACAATGTTGAATGAAACAAAAATTTTGTCTTAACTCTGAAAAGTATTTTTATGGAAAGCTATGTTAATAAAAACAAACTCAACCAATTAATTTTAAAAAAATCCAGGATTATTTAATGTAATGAAAGTGTTTTTTTATTGATCCATCATATTTAATTTTTAAGGAAAAAGAAACTATTTGATTTTGTTAAATTTTACTATGGCCATTTTTTGGTAATTGATGTATAATTTTTGCTAATGAAGACTACTCCATATCAAAACTTGTTATTTAGAGGATAATTCCTGTCAGTAATATCCAATTTTTTGCATATTAATTGTTTGCAAAATTTATTGTGAACAATATTTATGAACTGATAATTAAGCTAATAATGTAAGCTATAATCTGCTATGAGATAAAGCAATAATGTATTTATTAACTTGAATTTCTTTCTGTAGAAAGTTTTTTAAAAATACCATGTAATAAATTTCTCTTTATCTTGCTTCAGTATATATTAAATTGTTTCATATTCTTGTTGACAACTTTTATTAATAAAACAATATTTTTCCTTCAGAATTAATGTATTTTTACTTCAGAAATTTAGGAAGTACAATAAGGTCTTATGTGGGAATGATATACACAGATTTATGTTTGAATGTAGAAAGGTGTGCATCCAAATATAAATCTAATCTAATAGATAATTACCTTTTAATGCATACACTGTTTTCATTATGAAATTCAGTGTATATAGTAAAAACATAAGTAAAATGTTTTAAGCAACACATTTGAATGCTTTTCTGTTAATTTTAATAAATGCATAAGGAGACAATTGTCTGCAATTATTTGGGTGTATTGCAAATTTCTGTGAATTTCATTTTGCATGATACCTGCTGACACACAGTTTATGTAAAATAAGAAGACATGTCTATTTAACTGTTAAATGTTTTTCAGTTTACTTTTAAATGTATAGAATTAATAACTTTTTTCATTTTAGCTTAGTGATATAAATTGAAAATATAACCATTTTAAATGATAACTCAGCAATAAAATTTCAAAAATATATTAGTTTTTC
>NW_019386870.1:0-18470 GCF_000671375.1 Centruroides sculpturatus | reverse complement strand
ACGCGTAGAGGGACTCTTCGAGTTCAAGCGAAATTTGACCTTTAAAGTTTTAAATATGTAAAAGTTATAATATTTGAATTAAAAAATTGAATTTTCTATGCAAATAATTCGTCAAAATTTAATAGATTTCACCGTTTTTTTGATGATAAATTATATATCACAAGCGAGTTTGATAGTTTATCCATTCAGACAGATGAAATCTGTAAAGATTTACTAACTTGTTAACCCGAATTCTTTTAATATTTTTATTCATTCTTCGATAATAAAAATTATAAATCAAAATTTAGATCAATCCTAAAGGAAAAAAAGGGGAAAAATAGAAAAAATTTCACACTACTGGCGTTTCTTTCTATACAAAGTTCTACTGATGTATTATCACCATCATTTATTCTTGAATAGGTTTTAAAATATTTCTAAACTGACAGCGATCTATGGATTCGAATCAATAACACAGAATAATTTCTCTTCAATCTTACATCCATTAAACACATCAATAATCATTTTGAGAAGCATTTCTCTTCCTGATAAGTAGCTCACATAGCTGCATTGCTACATTTCTTCTCTATTCATCATTAAAATCTTTCATCTCTCCAAGAAAAGGAAACCTACTAAACTTTAAAAAAAATTGTTCGAAATTTATGCTTTATTCCATCTACACCAACCTTTGTTAGAAGAAAGATGTAGAAAGTTCTATTTTTATGACATAATTTATTCATCTATCCATTCAAAACCAAAATATAAAAAATATATATTAAACAAATACTGTATAATTGTAAAAATATAGGATAAATATGTTGCTTTTATACAAAAAATAATAAATTTTAAGTATAGAAGAATATAAAATGAGTTTTGCCTTAGGACCTGCATATTAAAAGACAAAGAGAAAGACTGCATTAAGCTCGTGTTAAGCTATTGTAAACGCTTTTATTATAGCTTATAAGTAAAATACAACAGTTTTTATTATATAAAACTAAATTTAAGATGTAACAGGATAGTTTATAATGTATTATATAGAGAGTATGCGGGTTATATAACGTGTTTATGTATAAAAAGCTTATACAGTAACCACTTTAGGAGCATTTTTTCTAACTTACACAGCATAATTAAGTCAAAAAAAGACAGTAAAAATATTTATTTTTCTCATATTTCCTTCAGCATTTATGAACAATTCTAATTGTTTACGTTTAAATAGTAACGAGTAAATAAATTAAATTAAATTTAAGCAATATGTTATACAATAGACGTATAAGTAAGCAAGATAAAGGCATACATGTAAGTTGTATTTTATTATTTAGTTAAATTATATGCATAAAATTATTAAATAAAATGAAGAAGAAGAAAAAACTCCAGTTTAAAAACACGAAGGCGAAGAAAATTGGAAGCTGATTTGAATAAAAGAAAACATGGAAAGGGAGAGAGAGACAGAGGGAAAAAAATAAAAAATAAAAAGTTTTAGAAATGATGTAGAATTAAGAATAAAATTTGATTTAGTCGACAAAAGAAGAATTTAATGAAAATACAAACATAAATAATTCTTTAACATATTTATGAAAACCTACAAACTCTAGAGCAAAGTCATTTCTACATCCTCGCAACTAAAGGATTTCTAGTTATTTTCTTCTTTCAAACAGACACAACCAATTTTCCGATTTTGTCCAAAAAAGGAACATTCCTTACTTGTATCCATAGCAACAACAAAGAAATCCCAGAGTGGGATGTGGAGGTGACTGAATATGTTTTTTACACAAACAGATTGTGTGACTCGGGTCACAAAAACATTTCTCCAATCTCTCTCTCTGCTTTATAGAATCTAGTAATGTATAAGGAATTAAGCAGAATAAAAACCGAAAGAGGAAAGGGAGGAGAAAAAATAAAATAAAAAAATAAATAAATTAAAAATCTCTTACAAGACTTTAATGCATTTTTTAAAATTTTAATTACTTTCTTTACATCTTGGAAACTTTTATTAGAATTCAATTATATATAGTCTTTTTATATACCGAATGGAAAATTAAAATATAAAATTATTCTTTCTTTTTAAATAATAATATAAATTCGATACTGTTTTCTAGAACAAACGTTGTTTGAGTCAAAATGCAAGGAAGATTTTCTTGAAAGATTTAAAGTTTAAATAGAAGATTCTGTGAATATTTTCCCACTTTAAAGCAATTTCCCTTAGGACACGCTGCATCCAATACATCCTTTGGGATATTTTGAAAGCGGTATGTCCTTTGGGATAAGTTTGTCCCAGAAAACTAAACATTCTTCTAATATTCTAGAATTTATACTCGATTTTTCTAGATAAAAATCTTCAATTTTTTCTCTCCCTCCCTCTACTTATTTCTATATAGAAAAATGAAAATTTTTACTTATTTGATTAATGTATTAATTATCCAGTACAATACCCTAAACAGTACTATAACCATATAATTACATCCTTGTATAATTATATAATTAATTATCCTTAGTGAACTTGGATGCTTACAAACTATAAACTAGCGTAAATTAGTCGCTGGTTATTAACAAAATTATGCTAATGAGTTCCTGTAAAATTGCATACATTTTTATTTACTTTTCTACAAACTTGTTTCGATTATTAAAATACATTTTATTGGATTTGTACGTAAAAAATTAACAAATATAATTATTAAAATAACATAAAGTCCTAATTTTTATGTAAAGATTAATAAAAAAAATTTCATATTTTAAGCGATGAAATATGCCATTTCGAATTTCACTCATATATTGATAAATTGTTGACGTAGAGTTAAGGAAGAACTATACGTTTAAAAATTTTATTGATGTTACATAACGTGTCATATAGATTTTTTTAAATTTAGGATCGTAGTATGAACATAAAAATTACAGAAATTCTTTGAAAACTTTACCATAAATTGTTTAATATTACGATATAAAATTCCTTTCTAGATGCTCAGGAAGGCTCTTTTAAATCAACTTTATTTATTCAGGAATTTTTCTGCTTTCAAATGTATTCCATTTGTTTTATCAAAGCTGTTTTTTTTTATATATACATTTTCTTTGTTATTATTGTTTTTCTTCTGTGCTGAACTCCCATCTCTCCAATTCTTTGCGTGTGTTTCATCATTATGTCACTTGACAGCCTTAAACACTGTTCTATACTCACCCACTCCTGCTTTTTTTTTCTTTCTTACCTTTTTCCTCTTCTCCACCGACTACACTCCAAGATTCTATACTAATAAATAAAGCTTATAAAGTTTAAAAATCAGACTGATAAGTGGATAACAATATTGAGATGAGTTGCAGAAGAGATAAAGTAGAGCTTGTTGTTACTTAGAACAAATTTTTTTCTTCCGATTCTTTTATAAGATGCTCTAACAAGATTCGACTGGAATTCTTTTCTTTGCAAAACTTCCTTCCAAAGAAGAGGAGAAAGGAGGAAAAAATAAGATAAATTCAGTGTCTACGAATAAATAAAAATAAGCAATTCCCAGTTCTATCGACTAACAACAAGGCTTCTTTTATTGGAATTAATTAAGAGTAATTTACTAAATTGTACACGATCATAAAGAGTAGCAGAATCCTTATTAATGTTGTTTAGACATATTTTATTATCTCTTACATAAGAATCCGTAGGAAAACTATCAAAACAAAATTTTCACATCATATGAAAATTTCTGCCACTTTCAAAACCAACTTTTAAGCTATAAATCATGTTTAATCACATCAAAGATTAGCGTATACATTAAGTAATTCTTCTTAATATATACTAGAGATCCTTCTTGATACTTGTATTAAGAAGAATTAAACTCTAGATAGCTCTATAAACTGTAAAATTTGATATACAACAGATACCTCGAATGCACATTTTACAGCTACTGTAAATAAGTAAAAATTGCCTTTATCAAACGAACATTCTGTGTAGTTAATAGGATCATTTTTCTACTCTAAACTAATTAAAATAGCAATTAATCGTTTCTGATAATTATCCTTAATGATAATTTAATAAAAAAAATGCGTGTACGTGTATGTGACAATGCTAGTTAAAGCATCCTGCTGTGGCATAATGTTCGTATTAGCGTGTGACTATTTCAAAAGTGCTTCAACCATTCCAACAATTATTGAATAAATCTTCCTTTTTTCCTCTGGAATATTTAATCATTTTAATGATGATTGTTTTTTAAACATTAGTACAAGTTTAAGAAAATTTTCTAAACGAATTTTAACTACATTTTTTTAAAAAAAACAACTGCGTTTTATACGCAGAAAGCGCATTAAAAGTTACTTTGTATTTACGCGATACTTTCTCTATGAAAAAATTAATTACCTTTTAATTAGTTTCTCTGTAGTCTACTCACGAAAAATCATAGTGATATCTAATCTTAGCAAACATCGTTAAAAATGTAATTTTTTAATAGAGAAAAACTAAAAAAAAACAACAAAAATTACATTTTTCTCGCGTATAACGCGCAGATACCCAGCGCGGTTTTAAGCCACTAAAATAAATTTTATACACTTCCATTAAAAATAAAAAAATAATAATAATAATACATTTTTAATGGAATTTCTTACGCTAAATTTATGTATAAATATTTTGAAGCATTCAAAAATGTAATACAAATAGATTTTTTTTAATGGAAAGATTTAGAATTATTATTATTGTTGTTAGGAACAATTGTTACATTGAAGGATGTTGGAAAGGGAAAAAAATGCATATTATACAATCTTAATTAAGAATGTAATACGATCTAGCCTTGAGCGAACTAACTAAATATCGATTGTGTTAAACACTTTCTCTCTCCAATTACTCCAAGAATGCTATTTATGAAAGCGAAACAGAACAAGTCAAATGCGAACATTGGAAAAGAATTTGGTAAACACTCTAAAAGATTAAAATCCATGGATTTTATTTTTATAAAAAATAAATATATATAAAAATATATAAGCTTATGCAAAAATCAGAAAAGAAAAATTATTTTGGGGGATTTTTTTCCAATTTTTTTTTTACTCCTTGGAAAAATCCTTTATGGATTTGAAGTAAAATACTATTTTTCATTTGAAATTTTCTAGGAATATTTTAAAATCAGTTCTTATCGCTGTAAAATGTGAAAATTGATGATCTAAAGATATTTTTTCGGATCNCCAATTTTTTTTTACTCCTTGGAAAAATCCTTTATGGATTTGAAGTAAAATACTATTTTTCATTTGAAATTTTCTAGGAATATTTTAAAATCAGTTCTTATCGCTGTAAAATGTGAAAATTGATGATCTAAAGATATTTTTTCGGATCTAAACATGGATATTTTAATGGTTTTTTTTAAGTGAAAATGTATTAAACTTAATTTAATAAGTCGGTTTTATGGCGACGAGATGCTGAAAACTAATGCTGTATGGAAGCTTTTCGAATTAAGAGATGAAAGTGTAGCGCTTTTTAAGTAAAAATATTTAATTTAATTTAATTTAATTAATTAAAATCTAAATTTTCTGACGAAATAAAACAATTTAAATAAGTAAACAAATAGATCAGCTGAAAATCGATAATAAAAAGATACATTACGCATCAAAATATGTAAATATAAATGTTTCTTCAATAAACATTTTAAGTAAAATTTAATTAAATTTTACTTAATTAAGTAAATTATAAAATTGCTTTTTCTACAAATAGGCTAAATCATGATTTTGATTCGTATAACTTAAATAATTCAGTGTAAGGTTACAGATGTTATCATCATAGAAATTCTAATTTATCTAGCATTTTGTAGTGTTAATTCATCTGAAATTCAAGTAGGAATTTGTAATTTATCTGATATTTTGAATCAATAGAGCATCTAAAATGTTACTTTGAAACTCTAATCTAACATCACTTTGGAGCGTTGATTCATATAAAATTATACTTTGAAGCTTTAATTTATCTGGTATTTTCCAGCCGTAATTCATCTAGAAGCATTTCAGCTATTGATCTAAAATATCGTATATATAAATCACAGAGATTTATATAATATTCTAGAGCAATAGCTCATCTGAAATGGGAGTTTCGGAAACTTCAATTTATACGTTATTTCGAGGTCATTAATTCATTTAAAACGTTTTTAAAAATATAATTTAATTAATATTTCTTATAATAATTTCTTCGAAATTCTATTATCCGGGATTTTTTCCCTATAAAATTAGATTTAAAAAAAACAATAAACAATACTTCCAAGCTTACTCTCTCTTCTCCAATTTATTCTTCGCTACACAAAGGCTACTCTGTGTAATTTGTGTTTATTGATTTTGATTCATTTGTGACCTCATAGCAGGGATATTAATCATATGAGTATAATAAAGGGAATATGACTCCAATGATCGTGTTCCATCCTGGCTCTCCACACACACCAAAAAAAATCAATTATAAAAATTTCAACTGGCACAACCAAATCTCGAATGTAAAAACCGTAATTTTACTTAAAAGTCTTTTCTATTTACATATATAATTAGAAAAAAAAATCCTTAACATTTACGCAATTAATTTAATTTATTAATTTATCAAATTCCGCCCACTGACGTTCTATTTTTATCGAAGTAGAATTAATTATAAATTCAATCGTTTATACACCTTTACCTTAAAAAAATTTGAAATTTATACAAAAATAAAGATAATTATTTTTTAAAAATACGTATATCGAAGCGAGGATAGAAAATTTCGTTGAATGAAACGTGACGTGCCGCTCGAGATAATCATATTCACCTCCAGCCTTTTATAATCACGAAAGTTTTTCAGCATGAATCACCTTGAGTCACAAAATTCTGCATAAAACCACCACGCAAGATAAAGAAGAAGAATTAAAAAAAAAAATAACACACTGGCGTCATAATAAATTGAGAATTTGTCAAGATCCACTTGCCTCTAGAGTCATCCCGGTTAACTTTATCCAAGGGGTTGATTTAAATCGTAGAACTAATTTGGAATTTAGAAAGTAACTTTATATATAAATATATATATATATATATTCTCCCCCTTGTCATGTTAGAAAATGGCCATTCCGAAACGACCGGGCATAGGGACTAGAGAATTCATCACATCTGCGATCGTAAAACTAGATGGCATCATAAAATTGACCCAACTGCGACGGGACGATTCTAGTCGCTGAAGCCAATACGACAGAAAATTACACTTTGGACTTCCAAAGAAAATGTAACTGGAAACTTGGACTTTCTGTACTATTCCCAGCAGTTGCAAAATTGACAATTCTTTTTATATATTTTATATTTTTTTCCTTATTCTTCTTCTTGGCCTTAAATAAAATTCGATAAAAGAATTTAAAAGCTTTAGATTCATCTGTTTTCTTTCCAGTTTTTGATCCTACCACCTTCTTATATCATTGTTAGAATTGAAGTCGTGATAAGAATTTTTGAAAAACCTTTTTTACAGTACGAAAATAAGAAAACATCATTGATTCTATACGTCGATCTGCACTTTTTTCTTTTTTTAGAAATGGTTTCAACTTTAATATCAAACCGACACGAATTGCGAGTCGTATTCTTAAAATTTTATTTGAAACCCTTTCAACCTGAATATTATAAATTTATAAACTTAAATCAAACACGGGAAGGAAGGAAGAGGAGAAAAAACACGATTTTTTCCATCTAAAATAGGAAAAAAAAAGCAGAGGGAGGATGCGGATGAAGAACTTATCTGTCTCTTCTAAAAATTCGATTTAATTTTTTATTTACTTCTTTAGAAAATTTTTGCTTATTTTCTGTTTAATTAAATCGATTGAAAAATCGATTTATTGTGTTACTCATATAGGGGGAAAAACCCTACACACATATATATACTAGAGAAAATATGTATATATATATATATATATATATATATTCATGTAATTTTTTAGGGGGTAAACTAGTTTAATTTTTATTTTCTAGTTTAATTTCTCCGTTGATTAAAACTGAAAAGCAAGCATCGAAAAAACTTAATTTTTAATTTGAAGAATCTTTATAAGCAATTTACTCGAAGGAATAATGTTTTTTAAGGGGGAAAAAATAGATAAATCTGCGCTGTTACATTCTCCATCTTTCCACACTGATCCTTAAATCTACGAAAGGAAACTAAAGCAATTTATTTAAAACCTGGAAAAATAGTTGAGTAGTAATATAAAATAATTTATTTTTTCCCCCTTCTTCTTCTTTCGATGTTTAACACGCATTTCTCATAAGATCTTAACAAGTACGAAATTATCGATCTAGAGACACGCGCATCGATTTTCTACCCCCCTCTTGGCTACTCGAAGCCAAAAAAGGTTCAAATTTCAATTGCAGATATAAAAGAATTTTTCACTCCGCTTATATTACTGTGCATATTTAAGAGAAGGCAAGAACATACCCCGAGTGAAATTTCAAAAGATGTACTGAATTTTTTAACGTTTCTTATATTTATATATAGAAAACTGAAGGCAGAAAATTCCAGCTGTCGCCATCTTTAATCTTATTAATATAACATTTAAATATTAATTATATAAAACGCGTTTAAAGATGGGGAAAAAGTAATTTAAAAAAACATTTTATTTTCGTAGAATAAGACGACAAAATTCTATATTTTTTATATATATAAATTTCTTGATCGGCTCGAAAACAAAATTCAATTTGCAAATTCAATTTTTCTTTATAGACAGTCGTGCTGTTGAATGTGGTTTGGTGGATGTATATATATATTTTTTAACGGATAAAATCGTTTGATAGCAGCAAGAAAAATTACTTATTGTGATACTCCACATTGTAATGATGTTAATATAAATTGTTAAAGCGAGAATGTAAATTTAAATAAGCTTTTTACGTTGTTTACGACGTTAAGATGTATCTAAATGTAATTATGTATGGCTGCGGATGATGATGAAACTGAGATGCAATCTGTATCACATGATGTGGATGATGATGATGTGATGCAGATCGCATTATAGTTTCATCTGTGATAAAGGATTCGAATAGAAATTATTGTAGATATCTCCATAACTAATTTGAATTTATAAGCAAACACAGAGTGGGTTTAGTGTTTGTTGTAGCCCTAAGCTGTATCGTGTACGAGGCCCTTCCTTTCTATTAAATATCGACAAATTTTAAAGATTTAAGACCTAAATTACGCTTGTTTAGATATATTAGCGATACAGGCTACAATTTCGATATAGTGCTATCCTCATAAAGCGCGAACTTCATGAACATTAAGTGTAAATTATTAAAATGTACGATTTTTGCACTGTAAGCGTTATTGTTATCATCGAATCATATGAGTTTGAAACTTGTATGAAGAGCTTATTGCTGGATATAAGCTAATTCTTATTGTTCGAGACACTTCAATTTAGCGCCACATTTGAATAAGTGCCATTTTCAGAGGCAAACGAATGAAGGCGCTAGAATACAAGTTACTTTAAATCTTTCTGGTTATAATAATTTCCAGGAATCGATGAAAATTTAAGCATTATGGTTTTATTTTTCCTTCTTTTCAAAGAATTGAAAATTGAGGAATAAAAAATATGTTTAAAGAAAAAATTTTTGCATTGAAGGAAGAAATGGAAAGCAAATTCGAGTTACATCTTTATGTATTTTTATTATTATTTCTTTTTTTCTGTTGAACTTAAATATATTTTATTTTATTTTTTATAAATAACGCATTAAGTTTTTAAAACCTTATATTTATAAAATGTTTAAAATTCAATATAAGAAAATGTTGAAGAATTTGTTTAAAGCAACGTTCTTTCGAGTATTTTTTTTTTTTTTTTTTGATATTTTTCTTCCAAGATTTAATTATTGTTTTACGATAAAAATTTGTTTGAAAATTTCAGATTTAAAGTGAATTTATGAGAAAATTTTCAATTCTTAAAAAAAAAATTTGTTTTTAAAATGAAATTTGTTACGAAATTCGCACGAATAACTGAGATTTTAACGCGAAATTCGCATAGAAATTTATGTATTAAATGAAATTTGTATTCAAATATAAACTTTTCGAGTAATTTAATGATGAAATTTACCGTAATTCTTAATATAAAAAACGAAATATTTAATCCAGATGAAGAGATTCATTCGAAAGTATTACTTGAATTCATGCATATTTCTCGACTAAAACCCATTTTAAGATGAAATTCACGTTGTAAACACTCTAGATATATCAAAAATTTAATTCGGAGATAAAATTCGCACTAAAATTCAGCCTTGAAAATAAAAATTCGCGCTCAAAAAAATATATTCAGATTTAAGATAAAACGCGCACTAAAATTTAGCCTTAAGACGAAACTTACGCGAAAATTCAATTTTGGGATGAAATTTACGCGAAAATTCCGATCGTAAACAGAAATTCTTTACTATAAAACATCGCCGATGTTAAAAGAGAGCTCCAAAATTCAGCAGCGAACCAATAACAGTGTATAAATTTTGATTTATTTGCATTTTCACGGCAAACTCGTGGCAGCTTTGAGCAATACGAGCAGCCATGTAACAGGAAACTATGTAAGCCTACATATATGTATGTATGTATATATATTTAGACTTTTATTACTCACATCCATTAACATAATAACTATATATCATGATTTTACTCAAAGCATAATGACTTATGGCTGTATCGTACTGCATTCTTTTTAAATTTAAGCCAGTATCTAGTTACATCCGGCAATCCCCAATGAATCCTAATTTTACTTCGGATTATGGCGGTTTTTTGTTACAGATCATGTGACTTTTCTATTAGATATAAACATCTAGAAAGAAGGAAAATGTTACGCCGAATATATATATATATATATAGATATATAGACAACCATTCTACCATTACTTTAATTAGTTCTTTGTGAGTAAGCCTTCCTCGAAACAATAACCCATCCCTTACAAATTTTCCAAGGCTTGTATCCATTAAAATTTTGTATAATTAAAGAGATTTTAAGGGTAAATATTTAATCGACGGCACCTTAAAATTGTATAATGTTAAAATATTAGCTGAAAAGTAAACGCTGAAAATAAATTTTATTAACATAACATTAGCATAAATAAACCATTAAGTGAAAATATGTGCAATTTTGTAAAGAATAACAAACTTTCTTATCGGAATATTATCAAATTAATCTCTGTCGGGTTATCGAAATGTAACCTAAAGTGAGATTAGTTTGATAAGTTCTTGCTTTGTTATGAATAATTTCTGATAAGTTGGCTTATTAAATCTTATTATATCGAGACTGTAACGTAACTCAGTAACATTTTGGTTACGTAAGTTTGGTTAACTTATTCTCTAAGAACGATACAATCATTACCTACTCATTTTATCGCTCCAGACAAAACAATAATAATACTTTTACATATAGCTATTAAGCAAAATGTTCTCGTTTTACATGTATTTTATAGCCTATTTTTGAAAATATTACATAATTTAATTAATTATAAGTTACGTACTGTACATTGCCAGGAAAATTGTACAATGAAAAGGACTGTATGTTTACAGTTAAAATATGATGATAAACATGTGGAATAACAACACGATTACAGTTTTCCAAAGATTGTATTAATTAAATTTTATATAATTAAATATATTTTAACAATAATTATGCCATTTTAATAAATGAAATAGAAATTACAACAACATTTGAAGTTTCTAAAACATAAGTCGTCCTCTGTATGAGATGCGAGATGTTAAGCGTAATATATCTCAACGATTGGTTTGGAAATTAAATATCTTCACGAAGATTGGTTTGAAAATAGAGTATCTACACGCTGATTGGTTAGGAATTTAAAATTATTCACAAGCGGAAGATAATACAGAATTTAGCACTTTCAAATTCGTTCTTTTCATACGATAGGAACAAAGCGAACGGCTATCCTTTTCTCTGGGCTCTCCCCTGCCTAAAATATACAAAGTTGTTTAAAAAGTCCCTTTTGGAAAAGCATAGCTTAAAGTATAATTGGTTTAAACGTAAAATTTTGTGTTAGTTTTTGCTTGTGAATATATTTTTAAGTAAATTTCGTCTCGGTTTTACTATTTATAAAGTAACACAGTTATACACCAATGGTGTTAAATTAGTTAAGGACGATTGATCTTTGCAATTTTTTGCCCTTGACAATTCATGTACTGTACATTAAAGAGGACGAGTTATATTCGAAGAAAATTGTCTCCTCTCCATTACTGCATTTAATTACGAAGTATTCCATTTGCAGAGAAAGAATGCCACACATAATAGAGGAGGCTGAAGGATATTTTATATACAGAAAAAACTTATGAAAGGTTTGATATATAGCAAGAAAAATGCATAATACATATATATATATTAATATTAATTAAATATAATAATAGCTTATAAATATATTAAAGGAAGAAGTCAGAAATGTTTATATTCAGTCAGTAAAAGTTGAAAATATATAATTTATTATACATATAAATATAAGAAATAATATATATTAATTGAGAAAATTTAATTATTATCCTGAATTTTACTTAATATTAATCTATAAATCATATTTTAAGTTATAAAAATCATAAATCTTTCTACATAATAAGAAAGGTTATAGGATAGTTTATATGATAATATATAAATTATATAGCCCTATATAATAAGTTACAAATTTTATATGCATTATATAGCGACAAAAAATTGAATTTTATATACAGCAAAGGAGAAAAAAAATAATTCAAATTTCATATACAGCGAGGTTACTCACAGGATATATTTCATATATAACATGACAAGTTCAAGGTTTCGACATTTTATACATAGCAAGAATGCTACAAGACACTTTAAGAATTTTATATTTTATCACAGAAAATAAAATTAATTCTCGTATATAACGAAAAAGTGGCGTAATATACAGGTTTAGATTAAAAAATAATAATTTTAGGATATTATAACGAGGACAAATGCTCATTATTAACCTGGGAATGACTTGGAGTTTGTGTTTTCAAGTCTGCTAAGGCATTAAACAAGTTCCCAATACATGAAATTATCCGAATTTCCCTTATAAATCTTCGTTGTAATGAAGTTACAGTTTGGAAAGTGTTCATTAGAAACGGAATCTAGATCCGTTTTCGGTTAATTGAGTATATAAAAAGGAGGAAAAAAAAACCACGGTCGGATTTCAATTAAAATGGAAGAAGCCATTTTTGCGAGTGCGACTGTTAACGTACGAGGTGTTAGAGGTGATAAACAAGTAAGCCAATGTAAAAGAGCCGATTGTGAGACCAATAAATATAATAGAAGACATCCCTCGCAGGGGGATATTTCTGACCGGATGTCACGTGATGTCGTCCCGGTTTCGCTGACGCCAGCGTTACTATGACAACGAAAATCCCAAACATGACGCTTTGGTCGATAAGTTGGGAGCTGAGCACAGGACGACGTTGTCTAAGCCGAGCATAAAATACGATTATTCGTTCGAATAGATGTGCTGCTTCCTATTCACAATTTAAAAAAAAGAGCCATCTCTCTTCATATATTCGTAGAAAAAAAAATATACGTGTGTGTATGTCTGTGCGTTGTATATATATATAGGAGCACGCGTATAAGTACCAAAAAAATAATCTACGAAAGCTAGAAGTTAAAATATTCGACGAACTTGCCTATAAAATAACACTTTTAGCGTTAATAAAAGCAGCTGCATCTTTCTAAACACGAAAAATTCGATTTATAAAGATATTTATATATATATATTTTCCCTTCCATTATTTGCGTGAAGGAAAGAAGTTATACGCCAACCATTTACTGATTCAACAAAATCCTAAGTCACTTCTAAAATGCTTACTGTTGGTGCATATATAGCGAAAACTGTGTAATAACTAGCTACATCTTGGAAAGTTACGTACGAGAGAGCTCGAGTAAAAGGAAAATACCACTTTATAAGATCTGATAATATAACTTATATATATCAAAGTAAAAAAAAATATATATATATAAGGTATCTACAATCTCGTTTTATCTTATATTCTATAGAAATTTATCATAATGTAAAGAATTATTCCTGAAAAAAAAGGTTGCAATATTTATTTAACTGTAAACAGAATATAATATATATATATAACTTATATATTTTTAAACAATACAGTAAGTAAAAATTATTTTTAAATTTAATCGATAAAAAATATTCTTTTTTATGGTAAATATTTATCGATTAAACTAAATTTCAGATTAGTTATATAAAATATTCATAGAGAAAATGACAAAAATGGCTTCGTATGACTCCTTTATCAATTATTAAACATTTATATTTCAAGTGAAATAACCGCTGTGCTGTAAACTCACTCACTCACTCTCCTCCCCCTCTCTCTCTCTTATTATGTAAAATACTTTCTAGTATTATTATTTAATAAATTAAATACGATAACAACAATAATAATAATAACAATAACGTATAATAATTCATCAAGTTGAATTAGAAATAATCACCAAAAACGATTCTACTAAAGAAACAAATTGAAATCTGTATACAATTTCGCCATCCTCCAACGAAAAAATCATGGAAATTTATTTAGATCATTGTCCATTAATGAATTTCCCGTATTGTTATAACAATAATTGCTAAAATAGCTAATATATTAAGCATTACGTAAGCATAATCGTCATCATCCCCGTTGTAAAAGAAATGAAATCGGATACCATTAAACTTACATAATGCTCAATATTAGTCTTTTTTAAACTCTGAACTAAAGAATAAAAAAATATTCGCTAAGTTAGTAAATAAAATATTTATGTAAGGCAAATTAAATTTGTCCGTTTTAAGATAAAATACACTTATCGTATTTACGTCATTTTATCTATCTACATAGGAAAAATAACCTTTAAATTTGAGCTCTTAACAGCAATTATTATATAAATATATCTTCTTGCAAAACATAAAATTCGAATTTAATTACATAACCAATAACGACTCCTTCTCTATCTTAAATATATTTAATGGAAATTGCTGTTATTAACTTTAAACTTTAATTATTATTAACCTTTTTAAATTTTATATAGGCATAAATATTGTTGGATAAGAAATAACTAAAGCAATTTATGTTTTCTCCCTTCTCCCAATGATATAGATATTCCAGCCTAAACATTATTTTTATTTTATAATACCCACCTGATCCAGATCCGGATAACTTGTTTAGTGTCTCAGGCATCACTCCGAGATAAATGTCCACTATCCTGTAAATATAATAAGATATCTACGTTGTCTACCTAGCTTTTATATATTATATATATATATTTTCCCTTCCATTATTTGCGTGAAGGAAAGAAGTTATACGCCAACCATTTACTGATTCAACAAAATCCTAAGTCACTTCTAAAATGCTTACTGTTGGTGCATATATAGCGAAAACTGTGTAATAACTAGCTACATCTTGGAAAGTTACGTACGAGAGAGCTCGAGTAAAAGGAAAATACCACTTTATAAGATCTGATAATATAACTTATATATATCAAAGTAAAAAAAAATATATATATATAAGGTATCTACAATCTCGTTTTATCTTATATTCTATAGAAATTTATCATAATGTAAAGAATTATTCCTGAAAAAAAAGGTTGCAATATTTATTTAACTGTAAACAGAATATAATATATATATATAACTTATATATTTTTAAACAATACAGTAAGTAAAAATTATTTTTAAATTTAATCGA
Source organism: Centruroides sculpturatus (assembly GCF_000671375.1). NCBI lineage: Eukaryota > Metazoa > Arthropoda > Arachnida > Scorpiones > Buthidae > Centruroides > Centruroides sculpturatus. The sequence continues at coordinate 2,878 of NW_019386870.1, read as the reverse complement.
TAAAAAATATTCTTTTTTATGGTAAATATTTATCGATTAAACTAAATTTCAGATTAGTTATATAAAATATTCATAGAGAAAATGACAAAAATGGCTTCGTATGACTCCTTTATCAATTATTAAACATTTATATTTCAAGTGAAATAACCGCTGTGCTGTAAACTCACTCACTCACTCTCCTCCCCCTCTCTCTCTCTTATTATGTAAAATACTTTCTAGTATTATTATTTAATAAATTAAATACGATAACAACAATAATAATAATAACAATAACGTATAATAATTCATCAAGTTGAATTAGAAATAATCACCAAAAACGATTCTACTAAAGAAACAAATTGAAATCTGTATACAATTTCGCCATCCTCCAACGAAAAAATCATGGAAATTTATTTAGATCATTGTCCATTAATGAATTTCCCGTATTGTTATAACAATAATTGCTAAAATAGCTAATATATTAAGCATTACGTAAGCATAATCGTCATCATCCCCGTTGTAAAAGAAATGAAATCGGATACCATTAAACTTACATAATGCTCAATATTAGTCTTTTTTAAACTCTGAACTAAAGAATAAAAAAATATTCGCTAAGTTAGTAAATAAAATATTTATGTAAGGCAAATTAAATTTGTCCGTTTTAAGATAAAATACACTTATCGTATTTACGTCATTTTATCTATCTACATAGGAAAAATAACCTTTAAATTTGAGCTCTTAACAGCAATTATTATATAAATATATCTTCTTGCAAAACATAAAATTCGAATTTAATTACATAACCAATAACGACTCCTTCTCTATCTTAAATATATTTAATGGAAATTGCTGTTATTAACTTTAAACTTTAATTATTATTAACCTTTTTAAATTTTATATAGGCATAAATATTGTTGGATAAGAAATAACTAAAGCAATTTATGTTTTCTCCCTTCTCCCAATGATATAGATATTCCAGCCTAAACATTATTTTTATTTTATAATACCCACCTGATCCAGATCCGGATAACTTGTTTAGTGTCTCAGGCATCACTCCGAGATAAATGTCCACTATCCTGTAAATATAATAAGATATCTACGTTGTCTACCTAGCTTTTATATATTATATATATATATATATTTATATGTATACAAAACTATACTCTTTACATATATACAATATATAAATATAAATGTTTAATATAAAATTAATTATATAAATAGAACTATAATTTTCTTTTAAAAAAAGTAAGGAAAAAAGGAAATTTAAATTTAAAAAACGATATACTTTTCAAGGTTTAATTCATATAAAAAATTGCAATTTTTTTAGTATTAAAGTATATCATCTTTTATATAATTTTACTGACTTTTAACTTTGAAAATAATATATATAGAAAAATATTTAGGAATAGAAAAAAATATATATAGTTTTTTTTTTATTCTTTTTCTATAATAATGATATATTGTTTACTATTTCAAAATCAATCTTCTTGCTAAAATAAAATTTTCAGCACAAGAAATGATAGCTATTAAATTTTTAAGCTTGGAAAAAATATATAAAACTTCTGCTAAACAATTACTATTTATATATTGGCAATATACCAATTCTTTTTTTTAAAGGAATATAAAATAAATTAAATATGCTAAACACATTTCAAATAAAGAAAGGATAAAAGAGAGATCTATAAATAAATATCGAAGATATATACATCAAATAATAAAAAAAAGGGCAGAAAAAAGTCGATCAGTTGACGTCATCGTCGTCTTCCTTACTCGACTAGCACAAAACGACAACATCGGGANAATTCAAAATTAATAGTTAAAAATAGATTTAATTTTTATTAAGTAAAATAACTACTTTTTGCTGATTTAAGACAAACATGTTGTAACATAAAAACTGCTGTATGACTAATCAACTGGAATGACCTTGACAAGTAGAGGAGAATAGTGGGCATTATTATTTACTTACACAAATTTCATTCATATACTAAAACAATTTTAAAAAAATAATAATTGGAAACATATATTCATAATGAGGAATAACCATTTATGCTTTTAAAGTTATCTGAATTTTTAATATTCTTTTATAGATAGGCATTATTTAAAATTAGGTTTATGGATTGTTTAGATAAATCAATTTTTACAAAATGAAGATAGTGTTTAAAATATGAATAATTTTTAATAAACACAATTTTAAAAAAATAATAACAACAATTATCGATTAATTCCGTGTAATTGAAACTAATGCTTCGTTAATTTGTTATTTTTATAATATTTTTATCCCCACGAAAATCGATTATTTATATTCTTTTACACCTTCCCTTTGCAAGTAATTTTGCGTACGTATCAGAAATCTAATGGAAATATTCGAAAATAGATTTGTTTACTGTGGTGATATGTGGCTAGAAAATATATTTATTCGTCAGAAAATGACTAAAAATAAGTCAAAAAATTATGTCGTATCATAATTCTAAGCGACATAAATAATATCGTCTTAAGATAACATGTTTCGATCAAAATAGATAAAGCAACATCCTCATCATCTACTCATCCTATCAACTTTGAAAAAAGGGAAAAAAACGAATAATAATATTTATTAAATAAATTCTTTCCCGAATTTAAAAATCCAATTTTTATACCAGAAAAATTATATATATAAATATAAAAATCATATAATAAATTAAAAATAAAATGGCTATTTATCATTAACACCTAAATTAGTATTAAATATATAAATATAGATAATTTTTTCCCTAGCTAAAAAAAATTAATTAAATTGATTTAATCGTTTTTCTTCCGAGGAATAGAAAAAAATTGTAAAAATGTTAATCAAATTGTCATTTTATACTCAGTTATTTTAATGCTTAATACTCACAATTAGTTTAGGTATCAAAGATAT
>NW_019386869.1:13244-32823 GCF_000671375.1 Centruroides sculpturatus | reverse complement strand
ACTATATTACATACAAATGTACGAACAAATAAAAATAAAAACAAATAAAAACCCAGCGAAGCGGGTCCTTGCAGCTATTTATTATAAAATGACGAAATCCTTAATTTTGACTGTAGATTAAGTTTTATAATAAAGTATAAATGTTAGAAACAAAGAAAATCTTCATCAAGTTTTACCTGTCTCCAGATTTATGCCCCTCTCTATCTCTCCACTCTCTGGACCATTTTACCTCTAAAATTGAATACCATCAATGCCTTTCATACACAAGCCGTCGTGCCAAATTTCATTTTTTAATTTTTTTCCCATCCTGAGATATTATGCGAAATAGACAACAACAACAACAACAACAACACACACACACACACACACACACACATATCCACGGAATTTGTATTATTTTTCTGGCTTTTTGGATTTAGAAGGATTCAAAATGTAAAAATTTGCAAAACCCTCAGAGCATCAAATTGAACACGATTACCATACTTTTCCTTGTGTATATGTTACTGTGAAAGACCGAAATGGGGGAATGCCAACATTCACACAGTTGTCAATGTCGACATTCACCGGCGAATGTCGACATTCACAAATATTGGTCTTTCACAGTAACATATACATAACAACCAGAAAAGTAACAAAAGAATTGAAGTAAAACGATAAATAAAATTTGTTAACACCACACTGAAAAGAGATGTTTTCTCAAATAATTAGTTTTAAAAAAGTTTTAAATACTCACCGTCATTCGAATAAATGTAATTGAAATTTCCAAACAGCGAAACGAGCAGAAACAATACTTTCATCGTGGACACCGTTTATATAAAATAAACAGGAATTTCGTTTGTGGCGTGACTTTGACTTCGATGTTAATAATTGATTAGTGCGGTTGTTTATGAAATGAAACATAATTTGAAATGACATTGTTTGCTTCGAACTGCCGTACTGATTATTGTGACAAAATATCGATATTTTCTATTAAAGCAATACATTCGTTTCATATAAAGAATGATGTAAATATATTTCATCCTGTTAAAATACAAAATCTAGATACAAAAGTCCTTCAGTGTTTGCATTTTATCATTTCTCCAAATAAGTAATTTATTTAAATAAATTTTATATTTCTCAATCTGAGTAACAACTGTCTTTTTTTGTTACATTTATTGCAAAATTATCTACTGATGCATTTCGTTATATTATAATGATTTCCTATAGAATGAGTTGTGAACTACCGATAATACCATCTTAATTAATTAATAAGTATCGGGTTTACTTAATACTACTTTATATTAACATTATAACAATAACAAATTTTTAATAAAAAGTTTATTTTAAAAATCTCGTATGATAAGTTTTAAACTTAAAAAATATATTTTTGTAAACAATTATATGTATATATTCTTACTAAATAAAGAATAGATTTGATGATCATAGGTTATTATGAATACTTGTAAACTATATACATACATAAGAATAAAAAGATCCAGTAACGAAATACGTAACTTTCCCAGCTGTTAAGAAATGTGATTAAAAAAATAACTTTTATATTATTAATGAAAATATATAAAATTGTACGTTGTGCCATCTGTTACGATTTTTCATTATAAAAATCTTTATATTTTTAATTATTATTAAATGGTTAAAAGAAGCTTGATTTTTAGGATAGTAACCAATTTTACATGAACGTTGAAAATGCTATTAAGAGACTATTCGATATATGACACACGACCCCCTCAAACACACACACATTGACTTTTGTTTCCCTGACTTATATGTTGGTGAGGCACATCATTTACCTAAAATTATAGTTATTATTGTAGATCTGTTTATATATAGAGAGTGAAAGATTTATATATATAACGTTGTCTTTTTTCTAGGATTTGATTTTTTTTCTGGATGAAGTGTTAATTTTTTCCTTTTCATCATTCCTTTTTGCTTTCTCTATCTTTCTACGTTTCCATCACATTTTTTTCTTCTATATCCTTCACTCTGCTTATCACTAATTCTCTTCGTTGTTCCGTTTTATTTTATTTTTCATTCTTTAGTTTTTTTTCTAATCTTTTTCCCATATTTGGTCTCGTGACATGGATAGAGTAGCATCTAGTAGAAGGACAGACAGCAGAATGTTTACAGAAATTTATAGATTTATATTGTTTTCAAATTACATCTGTCTAAAATTATAACAATAGATTTATTGCAAAATCTCAGAAGGCGCCAATTTTATTTATTATAATTAAAAATCTACTGTAAATGTTATCTTTTAAATGAAATAAAATACTATGATATGCAACTCGTAGCTGCAATCTTTTAAATTCAAAAGATCTGAAAACGTGGAAATTTGCAATGAACGGTCAGATTTGAAACGATTCTAATACTTTACTTTGCTACGTATACATAACAGATGGGAAAATAAAACAAACCATGCTTCACATTAAAGAATATATTTAAAGTGCCAAATTATATCTGTAATTTAATCATTTCTATTCTTTAATATGGTTTCTGTGTTTCAGTTATACATTCGTTGAAATTATATGAAGTTTTATTTCGAATACACAAACTACAAAAATTTCTCGTGTATATATTGAGTGTCTTTGTAAATATCAGTTCGAGCTCAGAGAGATCGATTTTAATTGTATTTTCGGGACACGTGTTATAATTATTTTTATAGATTTGTACACTAATTAAAGTATGGAAAAATTGACAGAAAATCTATTTTGAAGCATAATTAGTTCTTCCCGTGTAGTATTTTAAAAATAAATATCCAATAAATTATAATTAAAACGAGCAATTATTTATTGTGACATCGTTACAACGCCAGACTGCAATTTTTAATTTATTTCATTTAAAATACTGTATATGCTTTTCACCTCAAATTAGTAGTTGCTTGTCACTGTACATCGTACTTTATCTTTAACAATACAGTTGTGGTGGTCTTCTATTAACTCCTTTCAGGGGAAAGTTTGAATAGAAATAACGTCACTTCCGGTTCGCATCGAACATTATGATATAGTTAACGGAAACGGAACCTCCTGCCTCTAAGATTTTCAATATAACTTACGAGTTTAGTCACGTCAGTCACCATAATCAGCTACATAAACGAATTCCAATATTTCAAAGAAAAGATAAAATATTTATTTGAGAACTTTATGGCTACTCATTATTAATTAATAAATAATCAGTAAGCTGCTCAAACCCATGTGACATCGTTACAATTACTTATATTTTTATAAACAAAATAAAAACAATGGATGAAAGCGAAATTTTTGCTGTTGCCATTTCGCTTCCGAGTCTCGAATTAGCATTAAACATAAACTGTGTACGTGTGGATATAATTTTAAATTTGAAACAGAACTTTTTAATTCATTTGCTTATTAACGTGCTTAGAGAAATTACTTAAACTTAAGTCAGCCATCAATGTAAACATTATAAACCCTCGAAATTATTATATTAAACTTATGTTNTAGTAATTAATTAATTCAACATTGTTATTCGTTTTCTTTTAGAAGGTGGGTTCAGGCATAACTTATGAAATTTTAGAAATGAAACATCTTTCTCGAACGCTATAGAAGTCTTCGAGCCTAAAAACCTAAAATGTTCTGCAAAACTATACATGCTTACTGCTCCCAAAGTTGGTAGTATCAGTTTTTAAAATACGTCATTAGGTTAGTGTTTGATGTTGTATAAAAAACTGTACATCTTGCAGGAATGTGTAATACTGTCTGCAGCAATGAGGTTCCGATTATTCACAGATTATTCACAGATTATCAGTGAATAATCGGTTGCATTGTAAATGACACATGACGCAAATTAACTTTTTAAAAAATTTATTTGTTCTAATAAAAAAGACATTGCTTTCTGTAATCTTCATTACAAAGTGTGATGATAAATGAAATTGAAAACCTGACATATATGGTCAAAATTTTGAATCATATTCGACGAAAAAGCACAGAGAAAAATATGCTCGAAACAAATTTATAGCCATTGTTCGAACTTTCATGAAAGAAATAGCGTACGTAACAGGCGTTAATTTTCAGCAGTTTGTTTTCAAAAGACAATTCAAAATTCAATATTGCGCGGTGAAGTCAAATCATTCTAAGCAGCACCGTTTGTTTCTCAGTCGGAAATTGTTGAAATGTTCGATAATACAGTAAAGATTTTTGTGCTATTTTAATGATAATAAGTCTGTAACTATCGTATGATTACGTACCAAATTTCCTAGGTTTAATTATCAACACAATCTATAGTAAACTGCGCACTATTTCACTATTCAAAACGCTTAATTAATAACACTGATAATGACAGAAAGTATATAAATATTAATTACATTTTTTTATATTAACTATATGATTAAAAGGCATAGACGTAATTAATTTAGTACATTTCTACACAAAATGACCAAATTTCTTAACAATAATGTACTACAGTTTGTAATATTCTGTATAATTTTCAACAATTATTGAGAAGACTTTGTCTTGTTTATAAAATCGTACTGCCACCGTTCTTACCAGCATAGACGTATGAAAGGGTACATGTCGAGAGTTGATATTTGGCACAGAGTATCAGGTGCCCAAATCATTCGCGCATAAAAAAGTCCAGACTCGTAGGTAGTCGGGGCACAGAGAATCGAGTCAAAATAAAACACGAAATGGTGACCCTCTTCTACAAACAGGCAAAACAGCCACCTCACCCCACTAAAGTCAGGTATGGAAGAGCATCACCCGCAGTCATACTAAGAAGCGAACTCTGACCTTAGGACCGAACACGTAGTTTCTTATAGGTTAAATAAAATTTGTAATCTAATTTTGTAAATTTGGGAGCGCTTCAAATATGACGTTAAAACGGTTTTATGTCGTTACAAGTGGCTTTTTTAGCATTATCTAGTATAGTAAAATCGTGGAACCGATAAAAATTTGACGTTATATTAGAGTTGTCGTTACATTCGATGACATTATAATCGGGTTAAACTGTATATTGTTTGCGCAAAATAAAAAAGAATAATTTCGGACGATACAATAGCAACGATTATTTTTTTCAAAAACGGGAACTTTTCGTTACGCATCGACAAAAATTCCACCCGGGCCGACACGCAACTGATAGAAATTTTGGAATTAGACAGCTTAATTTCATCGAAGATGCATCGTGGACGATCTCGTAGTCGTGGCCGGCGAAGTTTGAACGATCGCGCCCAAAAGCAGCGATATCAAAGAAGATAGGAGAATGAGAACGAGACCCGCCTTCAGCATCAAAGTGATTCCGTCTCCGAGACATAGTCTCGTCCCAAATATGGTTTTGCCGTTTTACTTCTTCATTATAAAATGACAAGAAGCTTAATTTTTAGGATAGTGACCAAATTTAAATGAACATTGAAAATTCTAATAAGAGACTACTCGAAATATGACACGACCCTCTCACACACACATTGACTTTTGTTTTTCTGACTGTTATATGTATGTGAGGCCAAACATTTACTCAAAATATTGGCTATTATTATATACCTCTTTATTGTTGAAATATATAAACGAATATATATATATATTTGAAATATTTTATATAGATAATTTTAATATGCATTATATATATATATATTTTTTTGAATTTATCAGACTAGTGTTAGCTGTCAGACAAAACGCCTTTTGCTCCCATATCTCGAAGATGTGTGTGTGTAAATGGAACACCGGAAAGGTTTATGTTAATCAAATAACTGTGAGCCCGAGGGTTTACAGGGCGTAAATTTTTGAATTTAACATATTTTTACATTAGAGGATGAGAAAATTTTATCACACGTTATAACGGAAATAGATCGGATGTCGAATCTTACACATCGTCCGTTTGTTAATTAGTCAACGTGCGCGTGATAATTAACGAGTGAACGACCTGTTGACTCAGTGCCAACGACGATCGTATAAAAACGATCGTCAAGGAAAGTTCCGGGCGATCGTCCCCTCAGTGCGACCGTCCCTCCGCGAGATCATCAGGAAGGTCTGAATGCAGTGTCTCTCGTCCCGATCCTGTCCAAGGAGAAGCCGGTAGAAGATATATAAGCCTGTGACAGTCAGCCAGCTCCCATAGTCCGGGATGATCGTCGCATACTATCCTCCAACATAAGGTATAATTGACCGCCAATATAACTCTCTCATTCTAGAGCATTTGTAAACTCTCTCACGCGGCATAGTGAATAGTTTGAGCGATTATAGATATATTTGTATTTCCGCATCTAGACAATAATCAGTAAGTTGTATACTTTTGTAAATTAACTTTAGTTATAGAATAAACATTTATTTTGTTATTTGTTAAACCTGTCTCCTGTCTATCCGAGGAAACCTGCCGACTTACCGACGCGCTTCCCACTCGATTTGCCCTCCTAGCCATCCGAACGACTCCGAGATCGGGCTTTACCAGCCTGTGCAGATTAAGTGGTCAGTACCAGATTAGATGACAGATACTAGTCTATTCATGTCACGTACACGCATATAATTATTAATAGAGAAGAGAGAAAAAAGTAAAGGATAAACGATTATGTTTATCAACTTTCTTCAACTTTTTCCGGTACAAAATCACGATTGTTTAAACTGAAATATAAAATAAAAAGAAAGACGAAATGAGAAAATTAGTGATGGGCAGAGTGAAGTATAAAAAAGTTAAAATGTGAGGAAAAAAGAAAGAAAATGTTAAGGAGAAAAAAGTTATACAAAGTAAAAATACGAGAAAGTAAAGAAAAAGATGACAGGTAGAGAAAGCAGAAAGAAATGAGGGTGGAAAATTTACACAGCATCCACAAAGAAGTCAATTCTTAGAAAAACGACAAAACTTTTCCTGGTATGTTGTAAGTTTTGAAGTTCGAATATCCTTTGCTATGAACAAACACAAATACAAATTTTCGTTTTACAAATAAAAATAGGCTATCTTCTTAAAACTAATTTAGTTCTTACTATTAATTCAATCCACATTAGGCATAGACAGGACAAAAGATGCATTGTACACTAACACATATGTTCGGATAGTTTTACACCAGATATCCAGGTCTGTTAGCCTTTGCAACAGTACATGAACATTAGTGATAGCTTAATGAAAGCGATAATTTCTAGAGATAGCATTGGTCTTGCATAACCCAGCATCAAATCCAGACACGTAAAATGTACCATTGATTTTTTTCTTTCATATCCTACAGCAAAGCCATTCTGGTCTTTTTCTCGAATGACATTAACAACACATTGGTTTCCTCGTACGCATTGTATAGTTTTAGTTAAGATTAACTGTACAGCTACAAGTTTTGCGTTGGGTCAGTTCTTCCTTTGTACTTATCAAGTTCTGTGTCGTGTATCTTCTTTTGCTCTTCGTGTTGTCTGCAGAGTACTTATAAATAATACAAAAGAAATTGGCGCTTTCCTCATTCCTCTTTTGTCATTGCGAGCACTAGACTGCAACTTTTTGTTTAGTAATAAGTTAACTTCAAGTTACTACGAATACTTTTACTATGAATACTAGTTAGTAATAAATTAGATTAAGATAGCTAAAACTTAATTTTATGTAACTAGTATATTTATTGTTTCACCTAGTTGTTTCAGTTAACTTATTCTGCATGTTATATAACATGCTAGGTCAGTTTCTATATTATTTTAGCATTAGTTTGAAGTTTTTACTGTGCTTTAAAGTATTATACTTTACCTCGGTAACGTCTATATGGTTGCAGTACTTATTAATGTAAGATATGATTCAGGTTTTCTTTTACTACAACAGCTATTCGTCCTAAAAACTGCACGCCAACATTAATTATAAAATAAGTAGTAAGCTTACATCCGCCGTTCAGACAGGTCCTTCCTTTTTCTACTTTCTACTTTCTCATCCTTCTTCTTCCCTTACCCTCATCCATTTTCATTTTCAAGCTAAACACTTGTATATTGTGTATAAACACTTGTGTATTGCCGTTGTCATTCATTAAAATAAAAACAAAGTATTGGTAATGAATCAATTACGCGCTTTCTGAATTTTCCTCATCAAAAACAATTATTTTTATTGAGATAAAATTTATTATTACTTTTTCTTTCATTCCTTCTAAAGAGACGTAAAACACTTGTCTAAATCTACTTTTTTAACGTTTAAAATTAAATGGAAAATGGTAAAAAGTTGTGTATGAATTTTCTAAATTCAATTACTCAAAAACACTAGCAATTAAACATTATTTTATTTAACTGAGTATATGACATTTTCACCATTCCGCCACTAATAATGACTTTCCACCAATGTAAAATATTCAAATCGTCGAATAAAATAGTAATTATACAATTTAAAATTTTTCAAACACTGTTCACTNTATATATAATACTGTACAGACGATAGTAATCTCTCCGTAGCGTGGCTCTACGGACAGTGGAAAAGTAGTTTGGCTGCCCGATGACGTTTTACATAATTATAGGAGTTTTTACCGGTTTTTACGGATACCGTCACAATTTTTTCGCAATTTTATAGGAATCGTAATTATAGGGACCGTAATTATAGAAGGGTCTACTGTAATTGAAAATTTAAATGTCATTCATAACATTACAGTAAAATGAGTAAAGATGCTTTTTCATGTTAAAGTCGGTGTTCAGTAAACAATACAGAAAATAAACTAATTACCTTGAATTCAGATTTTACTGTACTAATTTAGATGCAATTTATGCGGGAATTCGAACATATTTTTTATACCCATCAAAAATTTTTTCTAACTACTCTTGGAAGAGGGTGAACCAAATTCTTGCATCTGGTAAAAACAGGAAAATGGGCTGTGATCTAATAATCTTAACCTTTGCTATCGTTACTTTCTGCCTGAGCAATGCTAGACTCATCTTCTAGTAATATACAGCCTATATATATTACAGAAATTTTTAATGTTCTAAAAAGTTTAAAATTGTATTTAAATTTTTCCACTTTAGAGGAATTAAATTTATTTTTTTTTTTCTACCAGCTTAATAGCTGCTCTCATCTCCATATAAGACCATCGATATTAAGCTGACTTTTGGAAAACGGCTGAAGACAATTAGAGGGCTTTCTGCCTTTCTGCTGCGGATTGTCTCGGTATAACAGTATCTCCGAGAAAGGCCCACCGCCTTACAGGGGAAATTAATCAAAAAACCCTGAAACACGAACCAACAACAAAAAACATTTTTTTTTTTTGTCTTTACATATATGTCCTCCAGAACGAATGACACGGGAACAATCAAGTAGGTAATAAGTAGCTAACACTACAACATGCACACATTGAATGTGAATAAATGCCAGTGCAAGGAGCAGTAGTTTGAAATAAATTTCAATGCCGGTGAGCGTAATTTGTGCCACGCAAGGGGCGGGGAAAGTGAAAGCGGTAGCAGGTGCATACTGGTGACAATATAGCGGGCGATTCGAAATTTTAGTAGAAAAATGAATTTTCCCATGCTGTAAGTTCGAATATGCTTTGAGAGACACGAAGTCCATGCAGTATATGCATAGTTTTCAGGTGCAATCATCTGCACCGCATCCGAATTACAGACCTTATCTGATATCTAAACTGTAGTGTGTAAAAAAGTTTTCTGCTTTCTTTACTTCTGTTTCCACTGGTGCATCAGCACCGAAATACAACGCGGCACGAAGCCTGTTACCTGCGATTAATAAAAACATAACAAAACAGACTGCTGAAAACACTGCATTGCCTGTTGAATATAATAAAATTAGTCTACGAACTTTACGTCGAATATTATGGAAGGATGCTCTAAATAACTGGCAGATCAAATGAGACAATAATAGAGAACACATCACATATAAATTTGTCCCCAATATTAAAAACTTTATTGGCTTCAAATGATATACACAAAAACTTTTGCACTACGCAGATATTATCAAATTACGACAAGTTTGCGAGTTATCTCGCTAGATTTACTAACAGCAGCTCAAACCTGTGTCCTTCATGTTCTGTGGAGGATAGTTCTACACATTACATATTTGATTGTATAATTTTTGAGAAAGAGCGATTGGAGTTAAATCCACTGCTTGGTAGTTATGGTGTAATGTGGCCATGTGAGTTATCAGACTTTTGGACTAACTATGATATTTATAATGCTTTCAAAAGACTTGCCAGCAAAATTAATTTCATCACTCAACTTACAATCATTAATTAATCTAAAGGATTACAATTTAATTGTACTTGTGTACTTCTTGTGTTTTTATTAAAAAGATTCATTTATAGAATTATTTTTGTTTTCTTTTTATTAAGTGATTTTAGTTACATGTTCTAATGATTTTCGATAAGATGTTTTGTTGGATAGAGTGTATTAATTAATTTCTGTCATGTAGACATCCTTGTTGTTCTGACAAAAAAATAAAGTCTTGTATCATATATATGATGCTTATTGCATTCAAATCAGCTATCAAACTATGATGATGTGTCTAACGACCAACATTGTGTGATTAACTTTTCGTCTTGTTATCAATATTTATTTGTGTGACCAACCTTATTATGTGACCAACTTTTGTGCAATCAACCTACACACTTCATCATGATATTCGTGTCCAGCCGAAACTATGGGATCAACATCTTATCTATGCCTTTCAAGATCGCTCAAGAATTTCAACCTTCTGACATTCTTTCTTATCAACTTTGATGGTTGAAATGGGCAATTGTAATATCTGCAATTACGGCCTTCTTCGAAATTGGTTCCATTTGTGATATCAACCTACATCAACAATAGATGGAAATCACCTGAACTACGTGCATCTGGTGTTTTTATAGACTGAATAAGTATTTCAACCTACCTCTCGCTGAACTCTTAATGGTTGAAATGGACTGATGCATTTAGCTATATCTGTCTAATGATAGATATGAGCTCATTGAAACTATGTGTACTCAATGCTGAGCATCTTATTTTCCTTAACTTCATTTTATTATTTTACACTGTGTTACTTTTTAATTTTAAGTTTGTTTAGTATCTTAAATTATTAGATTATAAATATTTGTTAATAATAGTCAATAAATATCTTCACGTAAAGTACATATATTTTATAGTAAATAATATATATTTATTTTGTTATACGCAATACATACTTATATGATACATACAGCAATTAACAATAACATGTAGATAGTTAAATCTCACATTTACCTTGTTATTTTAAGCATTTTTATTATTCTAATATTTGTTATCGTAACTGGAAATAATCATAAATAATTGTTAACATTAGATCTACTATCAATATGTTTAATTTCTTATTAATATGTATACCACAGGATATTATACTTGAATAGTCTAATGTATATCTTATTGTAAATTCTGTATGTTATTATGTTACTGTTTATTGTGTTATGTAAAACTGTATTTATATTATTTTGCTTTGTATTACTTTAATTGATTATAATGTTTTGTGTGCTATTGATTTGTACTGTTAATATGTAAATAATTCCTATGCATATTTATCTGGTAATGCACCTAATGTGGCCAGATATGTGCGTATGCACTTTAAATAAAAATTGTCTGACTGACTGACTACCGTATATTCCGGCGTATAAGACGACCCCCGACTTTTAAGAAGATTTTCCTGGGTTAAAAAGTCGTCTTATACGTTGGAATATACGTAATAATTCAACATCCAATTAGAGTAAATCTGTGTTTTAAATAAATACGTTGGAATACTTCGGCTACGGGATAGAAAATGGTGTCAAGTATCGAATCCTATAACTTATTATACAAAGAAAAATCTCTGGAAAACGAGGACAAGGAGGACATTAGATCTCATGGCTGAATAACCTCGAGGACTGATGTAAATATTTTCGGGAACAACTATTCAGAATAGCATCAATAGGAATACGATAGCCGTGATGATAGCCAACATCAGGAACGGATAAAGCACCAAAAGAAGAAGAAGAATTATAAACTAAATCAAAAATAGATCTATAACAACAAACAATATACATGCTAAGTTTTCATATGAGAACTCGCAGAAATGCAATTTATGTTAGCTATCTGTATTTGATTTTTAATCATAAGTATTTTTAAAGCATTAAATAGTACTTTTTCAACACAATAATTACGCAAACCACATATCACAAGTTAATAAAAATGCATTCTATTAAATAAAATAATTGCCAACTTAACTTTTGTTAAAAAAAAAAAACTTTTACTGTACAGTCGACCCCCCTATAACACGGTAGATACGTTCTGTTCTTTATGAGTCGATTTCTTACAGTCCTTTTCAACCACAGCCCGACACGTGTAAAGTTTACAGACTACGGCTGTTTGAAAGGTTTTTCTTTAATAAAATTAACCGATTCTAGACTAATTCGACTCAACATTTCCAAAATACGTATATTTTTTGGGAATAACCCGTATAAACTATGCTATAAACAAAAAATTGTAGGATTACTTACCGAGTGTGCACCGTTCGACGTCGCCATTACTCAAGCTNCATGTAACGAATATTTTGCAACAGGATGATTTTGGAATTCTTTGTAAAATTTCAACCAAGATATAGTAAATCGAGAATCCGCAATATATGGGAGACGTTCAAATTTGTTCAGTAGTTTGTCTACGGATTCTTGCACATTTACATCCGAATAATCTAATGTTTTATTAATAACTACTTGATAAGGGAAAGAATAACGGCTAAAACTATTATAAAAAATTTTAACACCCTTTGTTATCAGCGATTCTTCGGGATATAACTTTGCCAAGTTTACACCATAATTTATTGTTAATGCTCCCCATATTCCAATTGATAAATTTAGAAAGTAAATTGTAATAACTGTTATCTTCATTACATTTAAAGATAGTATTTTGGCTAGCTTATCCCTGAAATATGCCATCGTTGGCTCATCAGAGAAATTCTCATCTTCGGAAACTTCGATAGTTTCTGAAAAGTAAAATATAAAAAGTTTTTATTAAATACTACATAAGTTGTAAATTTGTATTGAGCAAATTCATTTCTTGTGATTTTAGTTTATTTTCTCACGTCTTATATCATTCAATGCCATAGTAATGAAATGTTATATTAGAAATAAATAAATGATATAAACAAAGAAAATATAAAGATAATAACACCTTAAGCATTTGATAAATATATGTCAGAAAGATGTACAAAAAGACATTTTTCCTCAAGTTTACTATGCTTTGACACAATGTTTAGAAAATAATCCATCTGCAATTTCTCTTATCGAATTTCAGTTAGAATTTCATTTCTATTATATTGATTATATTTTTCTATACCTCATATTAATTTATATTTTATTTATACTAAAAAAACTTAGAANGTACAAAATAAAAAAATAATTTTTAAGGATACAATAGTCTTCGTTAGGCTTAACATCGACGAAAATTCAACGCGAAGCGACACGCAACGGAGAAAAATTTCAACATGGGATAAATTAATATATTTTTTCGTACATGATTCGTTATCCGAAAAATAAGTTATCCGAACCACCCCAGTCCCCAATTGATTCGGATAAACGACGCTCTACTGTATTAATATTGTTTACAAAGTTAAACAAGCGAACTTCTACGAAGAATTTTACAAGATCTTATCTTTGAGTCCACTTCCATCTAAAATGATACATTTTTTTTTTTCCTTTTTTTCATTTGTTTTCTTAAGTTACAGCAACACAACACAGGAATCTGCCTAGGGGGATGCCTTCTGGAATTTTGTGATTCAAATGGTAATTTTTTTTGTATTAGCGCAAACCAACAGGTTGACCTTGTGGACTTTTCATGTCTCAAACAAATGAACTGAAAAAATATTATATAGCAAAGTCTCCGAAATGTACCTTTATGGCAATTTACCCCCTGTTCAGTTACTATGTTTCGTAAATTAAACATAATTTCAAAGAATACATGAATTAGGAATTTAGGATTGAATTATTGAGGTTATTATCCTATCGACATTATTTTACTAATGGCTTCACAATATACCTAATAACTACTCTGCCAAATATACTACTGTAAACAAATACATTTCCGAAGTGGTGATAAAAATGTTAAAACAGCCTTGTTTTTCAAAAGAATAATTTTTAAAGCATAAAATTTTATTTAAACTTAATAAAGATATCTGCCTCTAGCTAATGATTACGTGTAACGAAATGCACTTTTTACATTTTTGGACTTAAGACACCTTGAAACATTTGCAAATGCAAAAATATTTGGGGGGTAATTTCTGTATTTATAGATGTTTGTGTGTGGCACAATTTTCTTCACATTGAAGCTCAATGACTCCTGTGCATTTTGTCGAAAATTTCTGATATTTTGCAGGAAGGTTTAATTATTAGAGAGGCTGATGCTTTTAAATTTTGGTAATTAAAGGTCGATGGGTAGGGAAATAATGGAGGTTGTGTGTATTTCTTGTACGGCCGACTTTGGTGACGATTTTACTTGTTATTGGCATTTATGATTTTTTTAAAATCTCATTCCTACTTTTAAAATTAAGCTTTTTGCCATTTTATAATAGTTAAATATATAAAAAGTTTTGAAATAAAATACGATAACAGATGGCTAGGCTCCACAAATGTTACGGAAATGTTAAGCAACTTGTTGCTGGATTTTCTTAAATTACTTTTGCATTTACAGATTGTTTTCGACATAACATCTGACTGCATTTGTGATGTCACGGGATATAACACACCAGTGTATATAAAGTATATTTCACATACTACTATTAATATCAAAATAGATGATTTTCATTTATCCAGTGCCAGAATTTATTTACATAACATATATTTAACAAATATTTTGGTCTATATATATATAACTTAAACACAAAGATTTGCGATTAGTTTATACGAAAATTATGTTATCTAAACAAAGATTTGTTGTAGAAAAACGTAATGAATAAATTAAATAAATGCATATATTTCCTAAAACAATGCGTCAAAATTCCAATCGAAAATTGGTTAAATTATACAATCTTGCCGAATGTGAACAGAATAAAAAAACATGGCCAAGCCTACACATGTGAACATAACATGTTTGAGCATGGAAACAAAGAAACATCATTATAAATACAAGTTCAAGCGGGCCAACATGTGCAGGACTCGAATAAAGGTTAGCAGAATCATAGAGAAAACCAATGTCAATTAAAAAGTATTCGTATGTCTATACTAGTTCTAGAGATAAGCAAATACTGGGAACCAAAAGTCTATAGAACCTGTAGGCAGATTATTACAGTCTTATATGATTTATAATAGATATACGTTATTCTTTTTAATGAACAATATAAATTAATTATATTATTATTAACAGTTTTTCAAAACTAAAGCAAATTTGTGTACTGAAAATAAAAGATATTAACTTTGAAACTTACCTCTTTCTTTTATAAATTACAGTAGACAGACTTCACAATAGAACACGATGTGTAACACCCAAGGTTAGGAATAGTTCTGCAATATGACTGCTGCTTTGTTCTGTATAATAATTTGAAAAGTATTACATCATTTTATCTCTGAAAATGTAAATATTTATTTTTCGTATTGAAACGAAATAGTAATTTTCAAAAGTATTTATTCATTTACGTACTTTTTAGTTCAAGCTTTCTCTTTATGAATTTATATTTCGTGGAATAAACATGAATTTAATATTCTCGTAGACTGATTAATTTTCTTCTGTAAATAAACTGAATAAACATAATTAATAATTTTTCATGTCAGCACGTTTGCGTTTTAAATTGAAATATGTTTACGTCCATAAAAATAATTTTTGTTAATTAAGTATGTCGATATTTAATTTTCTTCACATACGTGACTCGTGTGTAAAATAATTATTAAAAAGTTATTTTACACTGATATAAAATATTCAATTTTCATTGACTATTACGAAATCTTAATCTTTAATACACAATCAATAGAACTTAAAATGCAATGTGTTGCAGTGAGAATTGATCAGAAGCGTGAATGGACTATTTTCAATGGAGGTCATTGCACAGGCACGCGATTCTTGAGCTTGTGAATCCCCAAAGTTAGCACCATAGAACACAGATATACGTTTCGCAAACCTCACACATATCAGGTTGCTCATGGAGTCTCTTGAATGCTTGATCCACGACCAGATATCTTCCTTATATTAACTTCCATGTCCTCTTGTTACATAGCTGAAAATTACGTTACTGTTTTACTGCTTCGATTTAACATTGTGATCTAATTTTAGTCTCTAGTTTTACTAGAAAAAATAATTTAAAAGATATTGAAAATTTTATTTTCAGTTTGATAGTAGTGTGCTTTATAATATTCATATGAAATACTACAAATGTGTACAAAGAGGGATTAAATATCGACAAATTTGACATAAATTAATTTACAGATAAAATAAATTTAATTTGAATGGCGAAGTTTTCCTGAAAAATTGTTTGTTTAGTTTATTTACAGAAGAACGAAAATATCAAATCTTCCTTTATCTTACAAAACATAATTTAGTAGAGAACAAAGACTAAATTAAACTCGTCTACAAGCATTTCTTTTATGCATATAAACCTTTTGGGGTTCACTGGCAGATTCTCATTCCCGTGAAAAACCTGTTTCTAAACTTTACCAGAATTAGAATATGATGGTGTATTCATTTTTATTTTATTTATTTTTTTTTAGAACTGTACGTTATAGACATAAGTAGTTTTCTTAATCGTACACTTTTCCTTTTACTTTACATAATTATTTTTGATTTGGATTTTATTTTTAAATATATTTGTCATTTTGGATTTTTTAAATAATCATACTGCTTACATAGAAGTGGGTCATGTTTAGTATTGAGGTAAATGTTCCTTTTTCTGTCTGTTTCTTTAATGTTTTTGCTAATTTTTGTGATATCACAAATTTATTTAATTCATTACATATTTCCATTATACTTTTCGTAATTTCTGATAATTGTTTTATTCTTTTCTCATCGTAAATGCAATGTATGGAAGTCACTTCTATGTACTGACAATGAGAAATATATTTTAATGTGAAGAAGGAACCTAACAAAAACGTACTACATAAGGGTGTTGGCTGCAGAGTAAGGCTGCTGTAAAGGGGTTAAACCTCCAAATAAGGTTTTTCATTGGAATTCTGTTACGAAGCCTTTTACCTTAAATGTAAGTAACAATAACAATTCTTAAACTATAATTAAAACTCAAATATCACGTTATATTTTATATAATCAGGTTTGAATCGCTATATTTTTTACTGTTTTGATATTTGGACTAACGTTATATAAAGTGCTAGAGAAGCACTTTATCGCTGCAAAAACAGGAAAACGATGGACACTATGTACAGTTTTTTGGAATTTTGTTTGTACATTACTGGGTGAAGGTAAAATTCTTTAATTATGGTATAACTCAAACTCTGAGTTTTATAAAGAAAAAGTGTTTCTAATTCAATTTAGGATTGAGTCTAAATAAAGTGAAAAGATTTGCGTCCAGATTCATGATAGGAATTTGGTTATTGTCCATTCTTGTTTTGGTATCCGGTTACAGGGGGCGTTAATGTCTTTTATGACATATCCTTTAACTAAGTCTTTTCCAAGAGATATTCAGGAACTTGCTGATTTTGTCCGCAACGGTGAGTACTCATGCGAGACATATAAGGAATTTCTTCCGTGGAAAGAGATGACGATAAGTGTTTTCAATTTAAAGATTTATACTTCCTATATAAAATGATTACCTTCTCAGTGGTTTCTTTTTTTAATTTTAGGATTTGTTCATTATAACGATTGTGTTTTATATTAATATAATTATTAATTTTAGGAATCGAAGTCAGAAAATATTAAAATTTTAAGAATAAACATTCTGTCGAAAAATAACTTCATGGCTATGGCAGAAGGAATTAAAAAAGCGCAGAATGAACGATTTGCATACATAATCACTAAACTTGGGTTAAATGCGTACATCAGTAAAATACAACGGCATAAATATGTGATGTCGAAAGATTCTTTTCGTACAAATATGGCCGCTTATCCAATCAGAAAGAATTTTCCATACAAGAAAGAACTAATTAACACGTATAAAATTTATAAATTCGTTTATACATCATACCACAATTAAAATTTTTATATAAATTCAAAACAATCTTATTCTAGAGTAACTCGTATGTTTGAAGCTGGAATTTCTGAGAAATTGTTTCCTCAAGAAGTTGAAGAATTTCAAGAAGCATCGGAATTCCAACCATTGTCAATGGAAGATGTTAAAAGTCCTTTGTTACTTATGGGCATTGGATATCTAGTGTCTTTAATCTGCTTAACCATTGAAATAATTTTAACTAAAGTGATTAAAATTGTTACCTGTAATCCACTTTACTAATGTAAAAGTATAGAATTTAACTATTATATATAATTATGCTGATCATTTTAACACAGAGAAGATAAAACTTTATATTTTCTTCATTCTGTCTATTAATTATACTCAATAGAATAGAGCATTGTTTAAGGAATTGAATATTCTTAACTTTATTCTAGACGAAAAATTCTATTTCTCATTACGTACCATAAATTCAAATTTATTGATACTAACTGATTCTTAATATCGTAATTCATTAAAACAATAATTATATATAATAATCAACTTTACAATTTCCATTTTTATAATGTGTGTCATTGTGTAAATTTGATATATGTAAAAAATATCGCGAAAATTTCATAGAAGAACTCCATTGCATGGAATTTCTTTCGAAATTAATATGGATTTATAAATATCTTCTGTTGGATAAATCACTGTATTTGAATTATTTATAAACTTCGCGTATCGTAAATAATTATTTTTGTCATGTAAAATTAATCATTCGTTAATTACATATACTAGGGGTGAGCAAGCAAGAGTTCATTGGGAGCCGAAATGTAGTTTTGCAAAATGCACGGGAGCTACAGTTCTGTACTTTTTTTATTCTGTACCGCAGTTCTGCACCACGATTTTATTATATAATATAAAACAAGTATTGAATTTTTTACCTCTTATAAAGTACGTCCTACCATTGTCACCCCCTGACTCAAGCTGTTACAACATGTACGGTTTTACTTTATTTCTGTATATAGCGGCGTATTGCAGCTCATCTCCGCGCTTAAACGAATTGTCTGGCTTTACTGTTTCCAACACTGCGTTGTTGATCGTGTGCTTTAATTTGTTATTTTATTAATAATTGCGATGCGGTCGCACTTAAGCCCATCCATTTTCTTTTACAACCTATGCTACTCTTTCATTCCTCCCAATCAAAATATTCTTCTCTAAATTTCTCTTAGCACTTCCATCTTTGACAAGTTAATGTCTTACTTCACTACTTCCTTCTATGAGGCAAAGTCCAACTCATTAATGAACAGCCTCCTAACCTCTGTTTAAAATAAAAATAAAAAATAAATTTATTTAATAATTTATTAAAATTATAATTACTAATTTAATTCAGAGATGGCTTTTAACGCCTCCCTCTAGTTTTAAATTGATTTATAGTAATTATTTAATTAGCCAAATTCTAGCCCGATTTTTCAAGAGATCATTTCTGTTTCATTATATATTCATCGGGCTACAAAATATTTATTATATATGTGAAAAACTGTGTATTTATTTTCTATATTTATTCACTGAAAAAAAACTGACAATTAAACACTTTTCTATTTTATTCATTATATATTACTAATTAATTTAACTT
>NW_019386869.1:2219-10984 GCF_000671375.1 Centruroides sculpturatus | reverse complement strand
ATATATAATTATATATACAGTACCTAATTTATATATAATTAATATATAATTATATGTACAGTACCTAATTTATATATAATTTATATATAATACTAAACAGACGATAGCAAACTCAATTTAGCCGCTCCGTAGCGTGGCGCAGGGTCGGAGGTAAGTAGTTCGGCTGCTCATCCACTATTGGTCCAGACTCTATCAATCTTCTCGCGAAACGACGTTATAGGAGGTACGTTATACGAAAGTTTCTACAATTTTTTCGCTACGTTATAAAAATTGTCGTTATAGGAACGTACGTTATAGGGGGGTCGACTGTAATTGTACTTATGCAAATATACTATAACAGTTACCTAAGTGCACACTTATATAAATAATTTTTAAGTGCTTAAAAGTAACAGTGAACAAAAGCAAATTATATTAATAAACATTGACCCAAAAACCAGTAAATATCAAATAACTTTCACCAAGGGATGAAAATCTAGCAAACATTTGTACTGTATAACTTTCCTGGAAACATTTAAAACTGCGTGTGTAGCAACAGCTGCTACAATTTTTTTATCAAAAAGTTCTATATTTTTAAATATTATAATTTTTGTATAACACTTTCGTATAATTTTCCTATCACTTAAGTTGTATAACTCTCATTACAAATTAAACTAAAAGTAGTTTTCATTTTTCACAAGAAATTTTTGTTCTCCACCTGGGTTTGTTGTTTAACATTAAATTTAGAAAAAATAGAGTATATAAGTGAAAGAACAACCGGAATGAAAATCAGTGCATGAAATGCAGTTTCTATAGCAATAAGAAACACGATTTTCACAAATGTAATGAAAGCGTACATATCTCTATATACAAACAAAATCCCTAAAATAGTAGACAAAGATCCTTGACATATCGGATAGCCAATACGATAGAGACTGTCTTTCATCTTTTCGCTCGGAGTTTCAGACACAGAACAAACATAAGCGTAAGCTATATGCGCCGGATAATTCACGCAGAAACCCACACACAATATCAGACTCATCATAGATAAGATGTCCACGTTGACACCCCACAGGGACATATAACCTAGAGTTTCTACAATGGTAGATGCTACCGATATCGCAACAAGAAGAGCAGAAACAATGTTTGGTATAAACAACAAAAAGAATACCATTATTAAAACAGACGTAATCCAAAATAAATCTCTAATTGTACGATTAATGATGATTCCTTGTTCGTATAGAGGAGCCAATGCTCCGTGAATCAGAACAGGAAAGTCGAATTCGTCAGCAATTTTCCACAAATTACTTAAAATCTCTACTTCGGCTGCCGAACTTAACGTATCATTGACAAAAATAAAGAATCTGCTACTCGAAATATCGGTTCCATTCTGATTGAAGGCAATATGACTGGAGAATTGTTGTGCCGCTTTAAATTCAAGAAAAACATCGCGAAGTCCACTCAAGAAATCTTCTTTGACAGACATGTTGTAACCACGTAACGAATATTTTGCAATCGGATGATTTTGAAATTGTTTGTAATATTTTAACCATGATAATGTAAATCGGGAATCCGCAATATATGGGAGACGTTCAAATTTGCTCAGTAGTTTGTCTACGGAATCTTGCACTGTTACATCCGAATAATCTAATGTAGTGTTAATAACTATTTGGTAAGGGAAAGTATAACGACTAAAACTATTATAATATATTTTCATACTCTTTGTTACCGGCGATTCTTCAGGATATAACGTTGTGATGTCTATACCATAATTTATTGTTAAAGCCCCCCATATTCCAAATGATAAATTCAGAAAGTAAATTATAATAACTATTATCTTCATTACATCCGAAGATAGAATCTTGCCTAGCTTATCTCTAAAATATGCCATTGTTGGCTCATCAGAAAAATTTTTATCTTCGGAAACTACTTCGTTATTTTCTGAAAATAAACATTAATTTTATGAATTACATAAGTTACACATTTTATTAAAAAAATTTACTTCATATTATTTTAATTCAATTTTTAAAGTACTATAGCATGTAATGCAATAAAAATAAAATGATAAATTAGAAATAAATAAATAAATTAATTAATTAATTAATGATATGAGCAAAGGAATTATAGAAATGATAACTCCTCAGGCATTTGGTGGATTAAGCAGTAAGAAAACGTTTACAAAGAGACCCATGTGCAATTTCTCTTATTCAATTTCAGAAATAATTTAACCCCTTTGTTCCTACTTTTTTAGAATTTTTAATTAAACATAGAAAATACCAAAAACTGAAAAAAAACGAAAGAAATGCGTTAATTTTGAAGAGAAAGCTTCAAGATTATTTTCCATTCTCTCGCCTAGCCTTTGCACGAAATATGACATAGATGGGTAATTGTGTTTACAGCTGGATGACCTTGAGAACAGCTGCTTTCGTCTTTCGCGGGACATTCTCATAAAACTTACAGGAGGCGAAGGGTTTATAGTAGGGTGAATACTAGCTGGCCGTATATTTTTAAATATTTTTAAAAAATTACGTTTTTTTATTGCGATTTCCTACCTTCCCCGACTTAATTAAACGTATNTCGACGACGACGAAGATGGGATCGCCCGATGTTATTCGAACAATCGCATATAATCCAGGGTTCGCGTACAAGTATCCTTCGGTAATTAATTGGTAATAATTATGTTAATTTATTAGAAGAGGTTAGGTTAGAACGTGCGTCTCCACTAAACTGGCCTCCTCTTAACCCATAAGTACCCAAATATCGAATATTTACTGGAATATCACAACTGTTGAATATTTACTGACTTGTACTCCTAACTAATGCGGTAACAAACACCGGCCGAAAATGCCCGAAGGCGGCCTGAAGGCTTATGAAACCTCGGTGGGCCGGGAGTAGGTCAAGTGACCCAAGAGCGCCCGTCCATTGGCCGCGCGACGGGCCCGCTGCACCTGAACGGCGGGGGTGGCCGCGCGGCGCGGCGCGCTTAATCTGTGTGGCCGAGGGGGCCGCCCGGAGGGCCTGTCATGCGCAGTGAGCTCCTCGGCCTAGCACGGCTCAAGTATGAGTTCCGAAGTGTTTCTGGCAGAGCGACCTGGCAGGCCGGTGAGGAGAGAAGTGGATCGGCGCCTGCCGGGACCGGAGTTCGATCCCCGGCTGAGGTAAGAAGTGTAATAAAATAGATATTTGTATTTACAGGCAACAGAGGGCGACTCCGGAAGGTTGCAGGCGGGATACTCGGGCCGCCGGGCGCGTGCCAGGGGGAGACGCGCGCTGGGGGCTAAGGAAGGGGGAGGTGACGATTTTTTTTCAACACTGACATGGGTAAAACCGAAAAAAAAAAATTCGGCCACGTGACGCCGTCCCTTTTGGGAGCGGAGTCACGTGACCGGATGTGACGTAGGCGCATCTTTGGAGGGCTATACTTTGTTTCGATCTAGTTTTTTCGTAATGTTACGATATACGACCTTTTGACTTTGTAAATTAAATTATACTAAAAAATAAAGTTCTATGTTATTCTCCTACTTAATGATATTATATATTTTTAATGTTTCCGAACTAAATAGTAATTATTAAATTAAAATTCAAACTTTACAACGTACTACGAATATTAAAGAAGATCTTTTTACTATAAATTAGTACGTCTTACTACGTCTTACTCTAATGTTGATTTCGAAAAAAGTAGGTCAGACAAGGATCGTTAGACTGATGACGTATATAATCGGCTTTTCCGGGTTGTATCGGAGCTCTCGCGATAGCGTGATTTACGGTAGTCGCACCTACTTTTTTCTGACGCGAGCCAATTAGCAATATTAATTTTTTTTAACCAATCGGATGATGGCGGGAGGTTTAAATTCGATTTATGTGGATAGATGGCCCTCTAAAATTTCATATTTATTTTACTTTTTTTTCTTTTATTGTAATTTCTCGTGAACTAAAAGATATTCCAAAACAAAGTTGGAGAATCCGACTACTCGTAAAAATTCTACGACTTTACGAAATGGTCCAGGTATTTCGTATGAATTTTTTTGCGACTATAGTCATCGCTCACCACTGCCACACGATCGCCCTTGACGACTATACTCGTCTGTCACTGCTGAGTGGATATAGATGTAGCGCGATTAGTAATGTGAACTGACATTAGATGGTGGAGAATAGACCTTATGTAGCTAGCGATACGCGTGCTTGCCACACACGGATTATGCCCTAATCTCAGCTAAGAGGGAGAGATTACATCAATTTCTAATAAAATACTTCAGAGAGCACTTGACGTTGTATATGGCGTTGTCTTGCGGCAAGTCATGCTCCGTTCTCTTGTGATGGATGGGCTGATCCTCTTAGTATGGAGAGCAAATCTTCTCCTCGGTCAAACACAACAACGCACTTCTATACGACTTTATGGTACTTTCTAATGACAACCGCACTTTCTTGTGACAAAACGCCTTCATTATGACCAATGCCCGAGACTTCTGGTGTCTCAACTTTTATACGAAAATCTTGGGAATTTCCTCACGTGATCTTCGGTTGTTTATATTGCAAAGGTATCTTTCGCAGGCGTGCGAGCTCCGAGACGACTTTCGTTGACGTCATGGAGTTCCTTTTTCTCTCCTTTCATTATCGGATGTTATAGTTTTGCAACCGCCTGTTAAATTTTCCATTAATTTGTTGATAGTCGAGCTGTCATTCAATCCGTGTTCGATGCAATGTTATTTCTAACCATCGTGACAAATCTTTACTTAAAACATTCCTTTCATTCAGTAACACAAGATGTGTTTCTATTTCAACACTTGGCAGATAGAAACACACCTTGTGTTAGTGAATCAAATAAATAAGACAAGATTACAGAAGATTTAAAACATTTCCATTAAAAATCGATTTTAATAACCAAAAAATCACCGATCTCACATATCTGTAAGCTTAAGAAATTTCAAATTATGGTATATTATTAATTAACAGAAAAACTACTCAAATAAGACACGAACGATCAAAAGAACACGTGTATTTAACTTCGAAAAATGTTTGCATAATTGTAAACTCAGTTACAGTCTAAAACTCGAATAATTTAAAAAAGTGAAAATAAAAGCAGTAAATCGTTCATTTCGAAGCAGCTAGAAAATTGCTTTATTTATACT
This sequence comes from Centruroides sculpturatus, assembly GCF_000671375.1. Taxonomy (NCBI): domain Eukaryota; kingdom Metazoa; phylum Arthropoda; class Arachnida; order Scorpiones; family Buthidae; genus Centruroides; species Centruroides sculpturatus. The sequence goes on along the minus strand of NW_019386869.1, from coordinate 5,879 downwards.
TTCTATTAAAGCAATTTTACTAACATTAATAAACTGACAAATACACCAATATTTTTTGCAAATGTAAAAAATATCTGTTATAATTGATATACAATTGATAAAAAAGTGAAAAATATCACAGCTTCTAATGCATTATCCGAATGCCGAACTACTTTCCGCCGTCTAGCGCCACGTTACGGAAAGTTTAGGCGAGTAATTGAGTTTAGTATCGTCTGTATAGTATGCAAATTAGGTACCGTAACTCTAATACAGCACTGTAATTTTATACATTTCTTGTAAAAAAAACATTTCTAATTCAACGGCCATAAAAATTATTTATATTAATGATGTCTTTAAAGTTCAACGAAGTTTGCGCAGAAAAATAACTTATCAGAAATCGCGGCCGCCGTTTGGTGCGCTGGTCCGCGACGAAAACAAGCTTAAACAATGGCAACGTCGAACGGTACACACTCGGTAAGTAATTCTACAATTTTTTGTTTATAGCATAGTTTATACGGATTATTCCCAAAAAATTATACGTGTTTTGGAAATGTTAAGTCGAATTAGTCTAGAATCGATTAATTTTATGGAAAAAAACTTTTTAAACAGCCGTAGCCCGTAAACTTTACACGTGTCTGGCTGTGATTGGCTCACGTATTTAAGGATTCCTACAACGCGAAATTCGTATAACGAGGAAAGTATCTCCGCGTTATAGGGAAGTCTACTGTATTTAGTTATTAAAAATGAACGTTATAGTGTTGAATATTCAAAAAATATTTTATAAAACAATGATTGACAAAATCTGAATTTTTAACCAATGGTAGTCAAGACAAGGAAAATGAATGACCTTACCTAAATTAAGTCGAAGTGATTGCTGTTTTTCTTCTTTGTATCCCGATAACGCCATGCACCCACCAAAAAATGTCACCTGATACAAAAACGTAAACGCTATGCTAGTTGCGGAATAATAACAGAACATTCTTACGAGAGGAATAGATGCCATCATTCCTATACAGTAGGAAAACAAATTAGTCAACGACGTTAATGTTATAGAAACTCCGGCTTCGGCGAACGTTTCTTCCATGCGTTTCGGTACTTTATGCTTGGGGTTCGATGTTCTCCAACACGCTAACAATACGAAAGCATCGTCTATTTCGGTTACTGCAACAAGAGAATTTTCACAAAACACAGAATTATAAAGCACCAGTGAATTAAATACAATTATGAATAACAACTTACCCAGAACCAAAAAAGGAATGGCAATGTTCCAAATAGAATTTTCTGTACCTATAACAGACATTAAACCGAAAGAAGTAACCACGGCTAGTCCAGCCGATACCACACTCGCCACGCCAAGAACTGGCTTGCTTTTGGCCCAATTGTTGCTCATGTACGTTACAATAGTAAACACAGAAATAAATCCAACCAGTGCACCGATCATGGGTTTTACATTTTCAACCAACTGCAGATTTCGCTCTTCAAACAACCAATTAGAATCGCCGAAACACAGAAGATGTTCAAAACGATAATTTCTTATACGATTGTAAACCGCCGCTCGCCATTTTTCTATGAGATTAAGTTTATTCTCGTCGCTTTCGTCGAAAAAATACACTAATCTCATAGCACTTACTGTTTGAACAACATCGTTCTCATCTTCGATGACACCTCCGAAGTTGAGAGAATAAATTTTATAAGAGTATGTCAACGGATCAATATCAAATGGATACTTCAATCTCTTCTTTTTCTGCACTATATTATCAATTTCCGGTAAGATTTCTATGATGGGATTTTCAAAGCATTTTTGATTCACACGTCCACAGAGATCCGAATATCCAATTTCTTTTTCAGCGTCATTGATTGTTATATTCTTAATTAATTTATCTACCCGACTAATTTCTAGCAGCACATTTTTTTGTAGCATGTTTCCGCCATCTTTATTTGTAAACACCACAAACACGCATTTTGGAATAGTCGTAAAGCCTAACGGATCAAAAAATTTCGATGTATTAAAAGGAAATGTTTTGTCAATAAACTTCTTAGTATTAAAGACTCTTCCTGAATCTGCCAATGACAATTTAGTGATGTTTTCGATTGTGTTTATGTTAAAGATAAACACTGAAAATGTTGCTGTTATTAAAACAGGTAATAGGATAAAGTAGTACGGATGAAGACCGATGAATCTTCCTAATTTTCGAAAAAGGAACGATACTGTTTTTCTTACGCAATCAACTTTCATTATTTGATTATGATTTGTGGAAAGACCAAAAATTATTGAAACTATTTTAAAACATGAATAAAATTTTACTCTATTAAATTGAAATAACTTAAGTTATTAGTAAAAATTTATTGATAAAGTTAACTTTATTAAGACTGTAGAATGTAAAATTAGTTAAAAATATTTACCTGTTATCAGTTACAAATGTTTTCTGTCGTGAGTTGCTGTTAACGGACAATCGAAATGTTATTACGATATGAAAAACTCGTATTTAATAGCATCGATAGACGTGCCTATAGGCAATTTTCGGGTAAAATACGTATGTCTGCTTTTTAAAGTATAGATGACGTGCTGTAAAATTTTTCAAAGGACAGGATATTTCGCTTGATTTTATGCGTAAAATATGAGGAAAAATCTTAATAATAACTACCGAAAATAATAGAATATTTTTCTTATTTCTATCTGATTTTTTATGCAGCGATATCTGTCAACTTTTATTATTTGAAAGTTTCTCTTAATGAGTCGTTCGAGCATTAGCCACGACTCCTGAACCAGCCGTTAATGGTTGTATTAATGGCGAAATCTTGTTTAATAAGTGTCATTACTTTGCAAAACATTTCTCTACCACTCCGAATTTGAGTAGCAGAAAATTTATCTCGCTCGCTTTCATTTAATAATAAATACAAATTAATTTACGAGTTTTAATATAAAAATAACAAACATATTATAAAATAGGAATATTATCAAGAATTGTATTATTATCATGAAAAAATTATATAATAAAATCAGACACAGCATATCATTTTTGTGAATTTTTCGGTCCGAAATAAGAATTTATATAAAAACTAATAACTGATGTAATAATAATTAGATGTTAGCCGAATTGATATTGTATACAGGAAAGTATCACGAATTATTTACGATTACTTTTAATGCAATTTATCATTTATTTGTTTTATTTTTAAAAATAGGAAAAAAATTCATATACAGGAATATCTCGATTATCTCGTTTATTGTTATCAAGATAATCGCGTTAAAAATAATGCGTATAAAATGGATGATTTGCTAAAGATTTTATAAATGACAGAAAAATGGAAAGTATAAAAAATGTAAAAAATGAAGTTAAAGTTTAAGAATATTCACCAAAATTATAACATTTTCGAGTCCTTTCTTAACTTTTCTCACATTACAACAGAAGAAACAGTATATCGGCTTGAATAAAAACTTCATTAAAATGACAATTATTATTCAAAATTTTCTGTAGAAGAGAACCAGAGGACTGCAATGACTTCTGTTATTAGAAAAAGTATAATATACAATTCCGCGATACTTCTATAAATTGTTTTATTAAATATGTATTATTATAAAATTTAATATAATATGTATAATAATACATTTTTTTGTAAAATATTTTATAAAAATATATAATTTTATTATTATAAAATATATATAATATTATTTATTTT
>NW_019386869.1:0-1923 GCF_000671375.1 Centruroides sculpturatus | reverse complement strand
ATTTCATTTTTTTTTAAATAAAATTATTAGCCTTAATTTAATTTTTATAATTTAAAATGATACTCATTAAATAATGATATTTTTTTTGTTATAAATGTGTTTTTAACATTGTAAATAATTACGAAATTTATGTATTATTAATGAAGATTTTTTCATTTTAATTATATATATAAACTTTTCAAGGAAAATATGCGGTATTATGCAGGAAAATATTGATTGTTATTGTACTCTGCAGATTATTATCTGCAGAGTACAATGAAATATTTCGTTTCTAGAATTCATGAATTTTAATACAAACATCGAAAAACGAATAATTTAGTTGAAAATGTAATTCGTGTAATCAGAAAAAAATTGTTAAAACCAATTTATTTATTCGTAATCTCTATATCGAGTGTTTATTTACTTTCATTTTTAATTAACATTTACAATTAGTTAGATCGCATCGTTATATTTTTATTGTACCTATTTGAATTCAGTCAATATGTAGAAACAAAAAGATTTATTATGTATACAAGGTTCGAAGTGTATGAGGCAAAGAGGCTGATCTTTGCCTCATACACTTCGGCGAAATCTGTAGGCTTATACACGTGAAGAAAAACCAGAAAATTCTTTGCAATAGAATAAATACTCACTAAAGTAGCTTTTTATTTGCATGAATTTTATAAAAGCAACTGTTAATTTTTATAATCGTACAGGAGTAGTGTCAGATTTATTTTCATAGTTTATAAGTAAAAGAAAAATTTGTCCTTCAGAATACAATAAATTTTTGTTGATCACGTAATGTGTCTGCTTGTTTATCTGAAATCCACGATTTCCGGGAAAATACATACACGTTAGCAGATAATTAGTAGCAAAAATTTCCTTTTTATTGAAAAACTCTAGAGATTTTAAAACTGTAATTTATATTTTAGATATATTTATTTAAAATGTAAAAATTGCTCTATTCAAATCACTTTCAGCGTTAATCAAAGTATAATTTATATTTAATAACCATCATATAAAATTTGATAGTATTTTAACTTTCTATTATAATCGATCGAAAGATTACGTTTTATATTTATATTTATGATTCATAAATCATAGATAAATATCTTGAGTTAATATGAGTTTGTCAGTATTTACGTCTCTGCATAATTCAACGAAATTCTATAGGCGCGTTCAACCGTTCCACTAAATTGTCTTTTTTTTCTGTGCAGAGAGTCTTTCATCAAGCCTATAATTCAGCGGCAGACAATTGTAAAACGGACCTATTCAATACGATTTATTTCCTAAAAACTTCTGGCATTTTTTTCAAAAGTATTTTATTTCAGTCACCCATAGCAGAGCTGAAATTCTGCAGAATTATTTTAGTTATTTTTTAATATTTATAACGATTATTTGTAAAATTTAAAATATTATTTAAGTAATATTATAAATATTACGAATACTACATATACCTTTTTCTCTGCTATAAGTGACCAAAAAAAGGACTTCCTTAGGTCAGAAAACATCAGAAATTTGTTTAGGAAGTGAACCGCATTCGATCGGTCCGTTTTACAGTACTTGTAACATTACGGGCTTGACAAAACACCTTCAGAGTGCCCACAAAACTCAAAAATTTCGAGAAAAGTTTCAACGCCCATATAAAATTTCGTTAATTTATGCAGAGAATAATGCAGACTAGCTCATGAATAATACATGAATACATAACGCAATCCTCGATGTGCGCACACCACTTCTGTTAAAAACGAATCACGTTGCGACAATTGACGCAAAGTAAAACATTACGTTGGATTTAACAGATACTCCTTGTAAGTTATATTGTACTAAAATATATTTAACATTACTCTCTATCGTACATTACTTTCAATAAGATGATATGTTTGTGCTCGTTTAGAAATATATTTTATCCGTTTTATATTTAGATATAATTTTTTACTTAAA
>NW_019386868.1:25170-46383 GCF_000671375.1 Centruroides sculpturatus | reverse complement strand
GTCGATGCCCTTTACTTTAATTATAAACTCATTAGAAAAAATTATTTTCTCTCCAGAAACAACAAAATACACTTTTATAAAAATTAATATAAAAGCAGAAAAGTCTTGTATTAAAATTGGGGGGTAGCTTTAACTTCGCAATTAACTTTTTATAGGTTTAAAAAAACAAATAAATTAATAGATTTTTAACGTTAAAAAAAAGACATCAAGTTTACTGTTTGTCATTGAAATTTCCCAACCTAAAATTAGCCAATTCGATCGATTCACGATACAATTACATATGTTGATTCCTAGATTCTTTAAATAGAAGTACTGCAATTCCCCACCCCCTTCGACTTTAAAGATAAAGGATGAGGAGTGGAACATCAATACCTTTAACAATTTAAAAATCAATTTAATTAATAAACACTTCAAGAATTTTATAGGAAAAAAAATAGACTAATTGAATTAAAAACAATTATTTTAACGAATTAATTTATATAAAATTCAAATATTTAAATTACTTGCGAATAAATAATTAAAGAAGAGAATACAAGTATTATATAAAATGAAAGTACAGTAATAAATGATTACAATCCAGCAACCAGTTGCGTTATTTTTTCGGCTAAACTTTAAAATTTCGTGTTGTTCCATTTATTATAATATTTTATTTAAAAACTTTTATATTATTAATTATTATAATATAGCAAAATGCTTAATTTTTAAGGTAGAGACAAGTTTTATTTTTAAAAATTGTAAATGCGAATAACGAGTAATATCTTCATTAAGTCAGATCACACTCGAGATACGACATGTAATCTCCCTCTATCTCCCCACTCCCTCGACCCTTAATCATGAAAATTTAATAGGATCAATCCCCCTAACACAGAAATCTCCCTGTAAAATTTCAAAAATTTTTGACAAAAGGTATAGGAGTTATTAAGCTTCAAAGTGGGTGAACAAAATTGTGCCCCTCACACAAACATACAGAAAAATCCTAAAAATCCTTTTGCATTTCTCAACGTTTCAACGTCCCCCTAGACCAAAAATGTAAAAAATTTTCGACTGATCGCCATACTTTTCTTCTGTTATATATAACAACCGGAAAAATAATAAATAAATTATATAAAGTAATGATTAAAAACAAAATATTATTTCTAAATTTAAATATATTTTAATAAATTTTTCGGATCATTTCGACGTCATCGGATTCATTAAAAGTTAAAAATAAAAATCTCATAAATAAAATATTTAAAAATATGTTAATGATTCATATGATTGCATTATGAATGAGAAATGTATTTGCATTGAAAGTATTTATGAGATCAATAACATGACATAGAATTATAAATAATCTTATAATTAATATTTTTTTATATATTTTCTCTAATATAGAATCTCTAGCACTAGAAATTTTTCTTTAAGTTAATTTTACTTCGAAATTTTCTTATCTATGAAGCGATTTAAGATGTTAAAATACATTTTTGTATTGTTACAGTCATTGATTTTTTTATACTAAAATAAATTAATAAATTATTCTAGAAAAAAATTTGAATGAGTTTTTCTTGAATAATTATAATGATAATTTTATACAAATAATTAAAAGTTTATTTATTATGATATAAACAGAAAATGATTTCCTCTGTGCCTGGGAGGTAGGAGAGAAAACACAATTGGAAGTGATAAATGGAGGATGTTTTGATGAGAAGTTTTAAAGATTTATCTACATATTATGTAACGCATTTAAGAGAAAAGTTTTATGAAATTTTCTGGAAATGCCTTAAGCTCTGTTAGAACGGGGTTATTTATGAAAAGTGACACGTCATATATATCGTAAAGTATGCAATGTTTTATCTTTATATTGTTTTTGAAACTAGATTTTATAAACATGTAACAAATTTTGATTAAAATATGCAGCCATATTTCAGTATCCGAACTCCCTTTATAACGAATGGTCTGTCTAAATATCGGAATAGAATAATCCCCGGTATTACGAATTTCTTCAAAGAGCATTTACAAAAATTCGAAAGTTGCGCTAAAAGAGTGGGAAGTGATTATAAGAGAAATGATTACTAGAAGAATGGGAAATGATTAGAAGAGTGAGAATTACTAGAAGAGTGGGAAGTGATTAGGAGTGTGGACAGCGTCTAGAAGAATAGGAAGTGAGGAGTGATTCTGTTTTCAGTGTGTTTTCTCTTGTTTCAGTAGCGTTGTGTTTGTATTAGAATACAAACAACGCGGTTTAAGTTTTATGAAAAAATTTCAGTGAAATTCTTTCAAGCTTATTCTTAACAGTTCGTTACAGTAAGAACACTAACTCGATTGCTTATTTTCACTATCGCTTTGCTTTTATATAGTAATTTTTTTAATATGAAATGTACAGTATCAATACAACATTTTTACTACTGTCTACTGAAATTCATATATAATTTCTAATATGGAATACGAAACAAACTTATTCATTGCCTTTCTCATTACAAATATATTCTTGGATGGTTCCCATAAAGTATTTTCAGTAAGGTAATTGGAGTTTTTAATTTTTATCATTACGATAATTCCATGGATTGATAAATAAATGTGTTTTTTTCAATGTTTTAGTTTTATTTTGGGGAATTAATGGGGGGGAGTTATACTGAGCGATCGGAAAAGAATTATGTTATTCTTTGTTAAAAATTAATAAAGCGAAAAATTCGAGTACATTTTATATTAATCTAGATTTATACAGGATTAATACAGGATTGCTTTATCTATTGAGGCTGTCTATCAATAGCTAATGAGGAAGAGAAATTGATCTAGTAGAAACTATAGATCCAAATTAGAAATGTATATGGGAAATAACGTTCTATTAAGGTTTGGAAAACAATATATATATATTTGTGGGAGAGAATCTGTATTTCTAAAAAATAAGTTGGATGTTTGATAACTTCAAATCTCAGACACACAAAATTCAGAAATAGAAAGGAATTTCTTCTTCATCTGGAGAGTAAAAACTATATTAGAAATGTGTGAAAAGAAAATTAATTAATTGAAAAATAATTCTGGTGCGAGCTGAGGCAAAATGCAAGTAAATAGTTTGGTTCGGCTTATTTGGTTACGGCAACGCGAAACGTTGGCGGTCTGCCGAGGGGATGCTTCTCGGGACTGGGAAACTGACCCCTATTTAGGTATTACCAAAAAAATACACACCGAATACATATTAGCCTATATACCAGGATAACTACAATAATAGAGATAATGTTAGTGACTAACATGAACTATAACAAGAAACTATAGTGTATACGTATTATCTGTTCAAAAAAACGACAGTAAGATATTGTAGAAAGAGTTTGGTCTGAAATGAAATTCAATTCAACAACTGTAAATATTTTGACGATTGAAGGAAAAATATTATTCTGAAGTTGACTTGAGAATAGATAAAATTTAGATGGCAAGTTTCCTCTCTGTCTCTTTTTCCTCTTCCTATCATTCGAACACAGAGAGAACTTTTTCAATGCCCATCATGTGTTTGTCCAGATTCGCAATGTAATATCGATTATGGATGAGATCTGGCATAATTGGACCAGAATAATTACAAACGTTTTCTGAATTCTGATCAGATGCGAATCCAGTTCCCTCATAAAAACAGTGATTAAAGAGTCAAATCGAAAGAAAAGGAGTAATATTAATTATTATATAGGATTTATCAATATACTGTAAGCGATACAAAAGTATTTATTCTAATAATTAGGAAAACACTGAAAATAAATATTTATTATGCAATTTTTATCGCAGTAAATATTTATCAATGTGTACTTTTGTGAGGGAAAACTGTGCAGCTCTACTTATAAACTCAAAGGAGAAACCAGCTCTACAGGGGTTTGGCACTTTGCAACATCTAATAAAATTCCAATTGAGAAAATTCTCGGATAAGNTTTTCTCTGTGCCTGGGAGGTAGGAGAGAAAACACAATTGGAAGTGATAAATGGAGGATGTTTTGATGAGAAGTTTTAAAGATTTATCTACATATTATGTAACGCATTTAAGAGAAAAGTTTTATGAAATTTTCTGGAAATGCCTTAAGCTCTGTTAGAACGGGGTTATTTATGAAAAGTGACACGTCATATATATCGTAAAGTATGCAATGTTTTATCTTTATATTGTTTTTGAAACTAGATTTTATAAACATGTAACAAATTTTGATTAAAATATGCAGCCATATTTCAGTATCCGAACTCCCTTTATAACGAATGGTCTGTCTAAATATCGGAATAGAATAATCCCCGGTATTACGAATTTCTTCAAAGAGCATTTACAAAAATTCGAAAGTTGCGCTAAAAGAGTGGGAAGTGATTATAAGAGAAATGATTACTAGAAGAATGGGAAATGATTAGAAGAGTGAGAATTACTAGAAGAGTGGGAAGTGATTAGGAGTGTGGACAGCGTCTAGAAGAATAGGAAGTGAGGAGTGATTCTGTTTTCAGTGTGTTTTCTCTTGTTTCAGTAGCGTTGTGTTTGTATTAGAATACAAACAACGCGGTTTAAGTTTTATGGAAAAATTTTAGTGAAATTCTTTCAAGCTTATTCTTAACAGTTCGTTACAGTAAGAACACTAACTCGATTGCTTATTTTCACTATCGCTTTGCTTTTATATAGTAATTTTTTTAATATGAAATGTATAGTATCAATACAACATTTTTACTACTGTCTACTGAAATTCATATATAATTTCTAATATGGAATACGAAACAAACTTATTCATTGCCTTTCTCATTACAAATATATTCTTGGATGGTTCCCATAAAGTATTTTCAGTAAGGTAATTGGAGTTTTTAATTTTTATCATTACGATAATTCCATGGATTGATAAATAAATGTGTTTTTTTCAATGTTTTAGTTTTATTTTGGGGAATTAATGGGGGGGAGTTATACTGAGCGATCGGAAAAGAATTATGTTATTCTTTGTTAAAAATTAATAAAGCGAAAAATTCGAGTACATTTTATATTAATCTAGATTTATACAGGATTAATACAGGATTGCTTTATCTATTGAGGCTGTCTATCAATAGCTAATGAGGAAGAGAAATTGATCTAGTAGAAACTATAGATCCAAATTAGAAATGTATATGGGAAATAACGTTCTATTAAGGTTTGGAAAACAATATATATATATTTGTGGGAGAGAATCTGTATTTCTAAAAAATAAGTTGGATGTTTGATAACTTCAAATCTCAGACACACAAAATTCAGAAATAGAAAGGAATTTCTTCTTCATCTGGAGAGTAAAAACTATATTAGAAATGTGTGAAAAGAAAATTAATTAATTGAAAAATAATTCTGGTGCGAGCTGAGGCAAAATGCAAGTAAATAGTTTGGTTCGGCTTATTTGGTTACGGCAACGCGAAACGTTGGCGGTCTGCCGAGGGGATGCTTCTCGGGACTGGGAAACTGACCCCTATTTAGGTATTACCAAAAAAATACACACCGAATACATATTAGCCTATATACCAGGATAACTACAATAATAGAGATAATGTTAGTGACTAACATGAACTATAACAAGAAACTATAGTGTATACGTATTATCTGTTCAAAAAAACGACAGTAAGATATTGTAGAAAGAGTTTGGTCTGAAATGAAATTCAATTCAACAACTGTAAATATTTTGACGATTGAAGGAAAAATATTATTCTGAAGTTGACTTGAGAATAGATAAAATTTAGATGGCAAGTTTCCTCTCTGTCTCTTTTTCCTCTTCCTATCATTCGAACACAGAGAGAACTTTTTCAATGCCCATCATGTGTTTGTCCAGATTCGCAATGTAATATCGATTATGGATGAGATCTGGCATAATTGGACCAGAATAATTACAAACGTTTTCTGAATTCTGATCAGATGCGAATCCAGTTCCCTCATAAAAACAGTGATTAAAGAGTCAAATCGAAAGAAAAGGAGTAATATTAATTATTATATAGGATTTATCAATATACTGTAAGCGATACAAAAGTATTTATTCTAATAATTAGGAAAACACTGAAAATAAATATTTATTATGCAATTTTTATCGCAGTAAATATTTATCAATGTGTACTTTTGTGAGGGAAAACTGTGCAGCTCTACTTATAAACTCAAAGGAGAAACCAGCTCTACAGGGGTTTGGCACTTTGCAACATCTAATAAAATTCCAATTGAGAAAATTCTCGGATAAGTGTTAGCATTTTAAAGTAAGTTTAGTGAGTATATACGAAGAATTAGGTGCTTTTCTCAAGTGTAAACAGCAACGTCTACTAACTAATAAAAGGATAAGGGAAACAAGCATAATCTCAACCACTGCGTAACAAGAAATAAAAAAAAACAAGCATTTTGAAGTACTCATAAAAACGATATTATATTATGGTTTCAGTAAGCACTTTAAAACTAGAGGATGTAGGACTTTTAATAAATTTGAGAAGAAAACAGAATGAATAATTTTACAAATTAATAAAAGAGATTGTGATAAGAGTCTTAAATACATTTTCGTTATTTTAAATTAATATTTATCTAAATTCTTAATTTTTATATTCGGACAATTTGTTATCCAAAATACGCGAACAAAATATATAAATGTCAGTAAATATTGTTTTATGAATCTTCTCTATTAACAACGCAAAGAATTATTTGATACGAAGTAAAATAAAGTAGAACTTTCTTCTGTTTTCCCACGAACAAAGTGCCCACCATTAGTCGAGTGCATAAAACCTCTGAACACTGATGATTGTGGCTCGCGGAAAACTCGCCAATGGGGAGTTTTCCGGGTTTTCTTCACGTTTGTAACACCTAAATAGGGCCTAGTTTTTCATGGAAAGTTCTTCCGGCAGTCATCCCCTCAACAGATCTCGTGTTCGAAATAAACAAATCCACAAAGCGAATGAAATATGTCAAGCAATATACGAATGGTTATACAGTAAATCAATTTAGTGTATTTTTTTCTCTTATTTATTTTCACGAAATATCAACCTGTACTTAGTTTAACAGAAATTGGTTAAGATTTTCTACTGTATTTCGGATGAAAACAATGGTACTGATAAAAGCATTTTCCGCAGAGGAAGTCTAAAAAAGTAAATTTCATTCTTTAGAATATTTCTCTTATGAAATGGAAAAAATCGATTTCCACGCTAAATATTATGTAAATATTTAATAATTTCTATGTAAACATTTTGTCGCATTAGCTTTCATTAACTATTTTAATATCAGCTTTTTATGACGTTCTACGACACACATTCTTGATAATCGTACGTCTTCATTCATATTTCAAATCCCAGTTACAAAGATAATACTATAATTTATCTTGAATAATGTTTAACTAGTGGCCAAAGCATTTTATTTTTCGGTCTGTAAATATGATCTACAATGTATAGAAATTTTTACGAAAATATAAATGAAATTTTTAAAAATATTTTAAAAATGTATAAAAAAATTCTTACTATAAGTTATTTGTTTTTTTCCCCCCTCAAAGAATTTATTTCATGACTGATTAACACTCGCAGTTATAAGAAATTAGACAATGCTGTTTAGATCGATAGTTTTTAAACACGTAATTTCCCATTCCTGGTCCATATCTCATTGCCGATCTATCCTGTCCAAACTGATGAAACAAATAATTTATTGAGTGCTCAGCACACAATAAATTATTTGTTTCATCAGTTTGGGCAGACCCACAATGAAATTAGAAACCGGGAATCCTAGAATCAAATTCGGACAAGTCGAAATACTTCAGGAATTTTTGGGGATAGTCCGTCCGGATACGTCGGGCCCCATCCATCCCTCACCAATCGCCCACCTCATTGTGGGCTTGGCCGATCCCATAATGGGCTTGCTAAAAAAAGTCCTCTTAGTGTCAAGAAGGAGGAAAGAGTTTTAAAAAATTCTTTTGTATATTGCTTATCATTCCTATGTATTAAATTTATGCCTTAATATTGTACTAGAATTAAAATTAACATTTTAATTTTATTTATCTTTTTATTCTTCCCTACCGAGTGTAATCGGTCATTTGAAAAATCGGTTATCCGAAATTGTTCCGCTCCAATTATTTCGTATAATCGATGTTCTACTGTAACATTATTTTTATATGCGTATCACGTACTATTAGATAAGAATAGTCGCAATTTTTTATAAATACTTACCGAACGATTAGCTAAATTTAAAATAATAATAATAATAATCTTCAAAATGTATTGACTTAACGAATGTATAATAAAACTTTAAAATTATAAATTACAAATCTATTGTATTAAAACAACTTTAAATATTAAAAGTATTAAAAGTAATTCATTTATAAGTGAAAATTAACAAGGTGTCGCGGGTCTCTTTCGGACTCTGCGTGATTACATATTAAGTTAATGGGCGGATGGCTCTGTGCCACTCTGGAGGACCCGGGATCGATTGCGTGGAAATTATTACTGGATAGTCCATGAAAATTCCTTGGGATTTATTACCTGACTAGAATCCAGGCAAGTAATAAATCACAGAAAATTTTCATGGACCATCCGTCTCGGATATTTAGGGCCCGTACCTCACTACCCGGCGGCGCCAATGTGAACCTAGGAGAGTCAACGATAGGCCTAGCAAATAAAAGGCCTTAGTAACCGTGGGGTGAAAATGTTTAAAAATATACTATTTCATTTTATTTTGAAATTATAACAATTTCGAATTAAAGTGTGTAATAAACCAAAAGTAACATTCGTAACTCTTAAATAATATGTTTTTATAACACCCTTCAATACAATTTAAGTTGTGAAAAGACAAATTTTATTACGTAAAATTAAGTCTGCCATGTAAAATATTTTTATATTTTAGATTAACAGAAGATAAAGGAAAAATCTTTGTATAACAGAATTGTTTCTGTTCTTGGAATAAAAAAATTCTACGTACAAATATATAGGCCTATATAAATGAATAGTAAACATGTTGAAAAAATTCTGCAAATATCAATTCAAATTAAACAATAAAATTATAGTCTAGTAGTATGGATTGTACAGAAAGGCGCTTCTATATGAAATGGTACAATGACTGGACTGACATAAAAGATAGAAATTTATATAGAAATAAACAAAGAAAATATAGGCCTATATAGCATAACACTGCCGCCAACAAATAAACGTTTATAGAACACTTAAGAAGTTAGAGCAATATTTTTATTAATTTAACACAAAACACAGAAAATTATTTACGAAATGTTAAAAATTTTCTTTGTGTCAAGAATACGGCGAGACTGTAACAATGGGCGCATTGCCTAGTAAAGAGGCTGGCTAGTAATGCAGCTGGATAAGCAACCAATTGCATAAACATTTTCGAATAAAATGTAGCCTACTATGACATTGGTTTGTTTATCCAGGTGTATTAAAGCCGCCTTATCAGGCGACGTTCCCAATATCGAGGTTTAAATTCAATCAGCACTCTAATCAAAACGTTACTCTGATCGAGCTTTTGATCATATCGGATTTTTGATTTTATGGGGATTTTAAACCGAATCTCATCTATCCTGTAAATACATCATCCTAAACTACTAAGTACTTCATTGAATATTAGCCGAATATTATGTATAGTTCCACCATAAAGAGTCAGTATTTCTTCGGGTTATGTGAAATCATCATAATTCAAGCATACTTTGCTACCAACTAAAAGTAAAGAAAGCAATTACATACAATGATATCGGTTTCATTTCCAAACTGGTTTTCAATTTCTGTAAAACCGCGGTTACCAAAAAATTGGTTGATCGGTTTTTACCGAAAACCGCTAACAGGTTGTTGCCAGCACAAATACAAACCCCAGAAAACTAAACTCTATCGTGGAGAAAGTTTTATTAGATTTAATATTCTTAACAATATTTGCTGATGAATTGATATGTTCTGAGGAATTTCATACAGAATTTAATTCTTTACAAATATTATTTCATAATAATAATAATAAGCGTTGTCTGTAATCACTTTTAAAGTAAGTACGACTACTTGCATTGTGTTTGCTCAGGGACAATTACCTATTATTCAAAATACCAAAATATCCGAACGAAAATAACAGTTAAAAGCCATGTATTTGAATGAACATTCCATTTTGCTAATACTTCAACTTCTTTCACAAATAATTTTTAACAATTTTTCTGATGCTGTAAGAAGATATGATTGGTTTCTTAACATTATGTTATAATTTTTTTGGAGATAAAAATACAATATGTATAAAATGAGGTAAGTTAAAAATGCAAATTAAGTCTGGAAATAAGAATTAAAACCTAGAGTAATAAAATTGTTTTTTACGCTCTTTTCACCCTGTGGTCACTAAGAGAGCATTCTTAACAAACCCACTATGCATTCGGCAAGGACCACAATGAGGGATAGAATTAGATATATAGGGGACGGATCATCCACGAAAACTGCTGGAATTATTTGACCCGTCTGGATTCGATCCCGAGTCTCCTAGAGCAGCGGTTTGCCACCCGACCGTCCCTAGAGTTCAATTTATACAATTTATAAAACTATTTCTTGATGAGAGTTTACGTTATTGACACAGTCCTGAAATTTACGCCTTTGCAGCATGTTCAAACAATGCTAGAGAGCCTATCGACTAATTTACTTACTTGTTAGTGGCAAACGCTAGAATCTCTACAATTGATTTGCATGCAATGACCTGTTGCCAATTTAGTTATTTTGTAGCTACATCTAGCAATTTTAATTCTCTATTTAGCTACGGAAAATAGTAATTTATAAATTTCCGACGTAGGCCTTCAGCTATTTTTCATTTTCTAAGACTACAAAAGCAATGTTTTTCATTGTTAGTACAGGTAAGTTATTCAGGTATTTTTCTTTCCTGGCTGTTATACACAATAAAGGGAAGTTTTGGAATTGTGTCAAATTTGACACTCCGAGTTTTTTTTTTTTTTTTTTTTGCAAATTTCCACGTTTTGAGACCCCCTGAACCCAAAAACTGGAAAAAATTTTCATGGCTATGTATTTGTGTATGTGTGCATGTTTTGGCGTCTATTTACCTCAAGATGGTTGTAATGATAAAGTAACGAAATTTGGCATGTGTATAAGGAGCATTTGTGCTATTAAATTTTGGTGTTTAAAGTCGAGGGTCAGGAAGATAAAGGGGTCGTGTATCATATCTCGAGACAGGTCGGACTTAATGAATATTTTATTCGTTATTAACATTTACAACTTTTTATAAAACTTATCTCAACCCTCAAAATTAAGCTCTTTGCCATTTTATAATAATTAAAAATATAAAATGTTTTTCTAATAAAATCTCATAATAGATGGAGCCACACGCAATTTTATTTATTATAATTAATAATATAAGTTGTTTTTTCAATGAAATCTCATAACAGCCAGAAAGTTACGCAACTTGTTATTAGATTTTTTCTTTAAAAATTGGTTATTTTTACTCAATTACAATTGGAAACATTAGGCCATTGACTGTTGCCATGTTGCCAAAGGATAGATAAAAAGGGTTTCAAATTGTTCAATAGCTCAGGACCTTTAAAGACTAATACAGCACTGCGTAGACTGCTGGACATTATGCATCCCTTCTTCCTGATATAAAAATCCAGGTAGAATCCTACAATCTATTTCAGTTTTTCATTGTATACACATTAATACAATGATAAATAAATCCTTCGCTACATTAATACAATGAATTAATATGAACTTGCAATATGACACGTACGATATGTGACGTATGAATTTTAAAATATGGCGGTTGCGTGATCGACATCCTGTTTCATACAACTTTATCAAACTAAAAATTTTGTATAAAAAATATGAACATTTATAATTGTAAACATTATAAAAAAGATTAGGAGAGTGGTGCTTATGAATGACTACTCGTCAAGCAAATTAAGTAAATTACTTTAAAAATAATGAAAAGTTGAGTGTAAATCATCAGTTTGCTACAATTACTATTAAATATACCTTTTGTATATATTGTAGAGCAAATAAAGTTAACATTAAAGTATCTCAGAGATCAATTTTTTTTTGGGAATTTGTTTATTTTTAAGAGACTTCTCACTATATATAAGATTTCCTCAAATGCACATCCTTGCGACCTTTGGGGGTTACTTTCACACAGGAGGGATAAGTTCGAACTCGCTCGTGTAAATGGTTGCTTATGTGTTTAAATGATTGCATGACATCAACTGCTTACACTTTGTGTAAATCGAGCTTAAGTGCAAAAAAAGAGACAACCGCCTCAGGCGACAGAACTTGAAGTGCACCAACGGAGTGATCAAACTTTCGATTTTATACATTATGCAGAAAGTAATTGTTATTTTTTTCGAAAACTGAAAGCAAAAACGGACTATTTACAGACTTAAACGAATGGTTACCGAATTTGAGACTAGTTTTTAAGTAAGAAGGTTATCAGAAAGACGATTCGATGTTTTTGTAATAAAATCTGCAACAGCAATGCTGTTGCTGGACTTTCCCGGCATTGTTTATTTGTTTTCATCCCTAATAATTTTCATCATTATCTTGAATTATTATTCTTCTTTTCCTGAAAATTTCTAGAAACATTTCTTCCAATACACAAACCTGCCTAAAAACTTTTAGAGATTTTAGGCAAAAGCACAGGAATTATTAAGCTTCAAAGTGAGTTTTAAAATAAAAATCGCGCCTCCCACACACTAACAGAAAAACCTATACGTACAGAAAAATCAGATATTTTATTATTATTTCTCGATGTTCCAAGGTCTCCTGAGTCCAAAAACATGTAAAACTCGGAAAATAATACTTACGCTACGACTCTAAGCCCTGAAGATGTACAGTACAGTACATTACCATAACCATTACCAGAACAGCGTGGTTTCTAATTCCGATCTGGTTCGATCTTTTCTTCTAAAATTTTCTAAAATAATTAATTTACATTGAAAAACTTAATTGTAGTTATTAAAATTCTTACGAGATGGCGACTCTGCTTTCCTCTACGCAAAATTTCGCAATTAATTTTCCAGGCTAAAAATTAATATGTAAAAAAGTCTGATAATCGTCAATTATTTAATTACATTTAACTAAATCCATATCTTATAAATTATACCACAGATTCCATTTAATGCAGCGTAAAATCGAGATAAACCTTATATGTAGTCAGTAGCATAAATAGAACCGATATTGGGGAGTCCCAATTAGAACGTGCAAATCTACATGTACCAGTGTGGATGTAAACACTAGCGCTATGGTTGGAGAATAAACTCATATATTGTCACATTCAAATCTTTTTCCTGTACTTATTTAATTTTTTTCTAATTTATTTATAAAGGTAAGGATGCCTGAGAGAAGGTCTCTCGTTCTCTCTTTATTTACAGAACTATACACTCCCATTGTCGTCCGTATCTTTATCTGTCCTTCGTTAATTTCGAAAAAGGAGTTAGATGACCGGCATGACTTAATTGTTATGGGGAGAAGTGTGATGTGCAGGGGTAAAACATTAAAATCGAGACCAGATAACAAAAGCTTTGGGATCAAATAACTATTAAATATACACGAACTTCCGATCTGCGCCGGAAATGACGTAATTTTTTAAAATTAAAAATCGGTTAAAAATTGCAGCTAGGTATTCAAATTCGATCAAATCATTAAATGAATAAATTCGATATAATTTTGTCTTGTCTGCTTGGAAATTCTTGAACGAATTAATTTATATAACCTAACACAAATAGTCCATTATAAAATTAAGCTAAATTTATAAGAAAAGAAAGAAAGAAATCAGAAAATTTATGTTTATAGTCATATAAAACATAAAAAAAAGAAATTCTGAAAGGAAATTGAATCAATACTCTATAAATAACGCAAGTTACAATTAAGCGCAAAATGGTCGATACTGATAAATTTTTCTACATGATAACAATTATTAAATTACTCGACAAATATTTTGTTTTAATTCATAAAAATTATCGTATTTTAGAACTATGACGTACGTTAAAACCTGCATAAACCGGAATTGCACGTTTCCGAATATCTTTTTCCGGTTTGGCAAGTTTCCGTTCCGAACGGGTTTCTTTTTAACACGAAAATTCGCTCCATCCTGAAGAATTTTTTTCCAATAGGTAAGTTCCGCTTTAGACAGGTTTTGATGTGCTTCTGTATAGATAGATAAAATTACAAGTAATAAAAAAAAATTAAGATTTAAAAGTTTTTTGTGTGTATTTTTTTGGAAAGTAAATTTGCCTTTATTTCTCAAAAGTAATATATTGGATGAAATAATAATAAAATAAACCATCACTTTTTAAAATTTGTGTAATAATGTTAACTCTTCATTTTCAAAATTGATATTGGTTACTTAAAATAATTTTTACAAACATTTTAAAATGAAAAAATTAACACAACAGTGTCTAAATCACTGTTTAAAACAAAAACCCGACTAGCACGTGTCGACCGGCGAGAGAGAGAAAACATATGTAATTGTCCTAAGAAACATAACAACATGTCTAGACTATCAGTTCCTAGTCTCTTTGCAAAATTGCAGTTTTCTTCAATGTCTGATTAGAAATTGTTTTTTATACTCTATAAATATATATGGATTAAACTTTGGAGGTTCAATATTTTTTTAATTCAGGGGCAGTTTATACTTTTGAGTTTAAGTGGTTGCAGAAATAATTTACAAATTTGTAAAAATAAATAAGTTTCAAATTCGTAATTAAATAATAGTGTGTAGCAAGACAAAATTTTAATGAAGGAACCTAGCATTATGCCATTTATTTAAAAATTAAGTACAAAAATCGCATCTCGAAGAACGCTAACGAAAAATGCCACCGTTACCAAATCACGACGTGGGCCAATTATGTACCAAGATCGAGTCAGATGCGGCATTCGGCCTTCCGGTTGGACACCCCGCTTCGGACCACCGTTGCACTTACTTCAATTATATAATATTGTATAAATAAATTAAATTTTGCTTTAGCAGTCTATACAAAAGAAAAATGATCTAGATTAATAATAATGTATAAATATTATTGGGAGAATAATTTGGAAAGACAACATAATTTTGTAATTAGTATTGTGTTTGTATGTAATTTTCATTACTTCATTGTTTATATATGGCAAAACAAAGCAGTTCATAGAATAATTATATTTATTTTAATAATTATNGGTTAATAAATTCTTTTATTAGTTTTCACATATGCATTTCGAACCGGTATAACATTTCCGGTTCCTCTTCAGTGTTCTACAATTATAAAAATTAAATTGATATAATTTAAAAAACTAACAAAGTAATTTGCCAAGTAACATAACATAAACACATCACAAATACCTCTAAGGGTTTTACACATTTCCTTTTTCATACAGTTGGATCGTTACTTATTAAAACAACAGTACAAGGAGTAAAAAGTAATATGATGAAATTATCGCTATAAAAAGGATTAAAGAGACAAAAAATTCACAAACGAATAAATACAGCTATAACCAGAATATTCAACATTTAATTTTTTATTTCGAAAATGTAGGAAATGATTCTCATTTACAGAGACGAAGCATTAAACCTGATCATTTTTCTCCTGTTCTGTTTAATTCTTCATCTCTATAAGGTGAAGGTCATAATGCCATGTCTGATGGATTTACAGATCCAAAGATATAGCGCATTATTCCCGTTTGATATTTATCACGCAGAAAATTTTATATCTGCTTAGAAGCCTCTCTGGTAAACTAATACGAATTTTCATTTTGCCGTAAAATGACTTTAAATATATTATTTTACAACTAATTATTTGTCGAAAAATATTAATAAAAAATAAATTTTCGTAGAAAATATATCAAATAACAGAGTGAAATATGAAAGGAATGAAAATGTAAGCGACTAAATATTTATATTATATAAGATAATTGTATCAGATTTAGTTTCAGTGGCAGATGTTGTAGTGCACTGTAAAGAGATCCTTTGGCATTGTCGATGTGTTTTCTATCAGTCCTACAAATATATATGTATTAACAAAAGTTCTTTATAAAATATAATCGGTTCTTATATAAGAAGTTGAATTTTTTACTGATTTTTACAGAATTTTTGATTGGTTAAGAAACTCGAAAAGGGTCGAGGATGCCAAAAATTATATTTTACTGTTTGTTCTTATAATAATTTTTTAGGATGTCTTTTATAAAAGTATATTTTTAATATGTTTTAGATGTAGCTTTTTATCTTTATTAATTAAATATTACTTTATAATTTACATTTTTAAAGAATAGAATTTTAAAAGCGTAAATCTAGACTAAATAAATTAATTAAATATATACAGTAGACTATATATTTGTTTAAAGAAAGAGAGAGGGAAGGAGATAGATTATTATCTCTCTCCCCTTTTATTTAAACAGCTGTTCAATTACACTTTGAAACATATAAAGCAGAAATTATATTGTATTTCGTAATTTTTATTTGACATAAAATATGCCATTTTTTACTTTCCCTGCTGTTATATATAACAGGAAAAGTATGACGATCGGTCTAAAAATCTAAAATTTGTACTTTTTTTGGACTCGGAGGACCTTGAAACGTCGAAAAATGCAAACAAAATCGGTGGTTTTTTTCTGTATATGAATGTAAATGTGTATGAGGGACACATTTTTTTATCCACGCGTTGTAGCTGCATGGATCCCAGGAAATTTTGAATTAGGGGAAACATGTACAGCATTGACTTCAGACAATGTTCTTCGGAGGAATTTTTTCTTATAACAAATTGGTTTGAGGTGGAGCCCCAAGCAATTGTTCTTTTTACCCGTAGGATAACGCTCTACTGCACTTTGAAGCTTAATAATTCCTGTATCTTTTGTCGAAAATTTCTGAAATTTTGCAGAGAGGTTTTGGTATTAGGGACATCGATACTGTTAAATTTTATTGTCTAAAGGTCGACGGGGATCACTTGTCGTATCTTGAGTGGAATCCAAATTAAAAAAGATTTTACGCGTTATTAGCATTTATAATTTTTTAAAAATTATTATAAAATCATTATATGTAAAGAAAACACATTTAAAATAAATCGCTTTTAATACAGATATCCCTTGATTAATGCAGTTAATTAATTAAAACTTCTGCCTCATATATAAAGGGATTGCCGCAATTAATTTCGCGCGTTAAGCAAAGAATACCTATAATTTGTTTTATTTCTTCATTCATTTATCACAGCTTACATCTTGATATCGATTATATTTATTTATATATACATACATCAGTATGTATGTATACTGTATACCCTTGTTTCATACACTTATTTCAATCTTATTCCAGAAATTTGAGGATATAAAACCGGTTTCAAAACCGTTTTGAATTAAACTGAATTAATGTTTTATTATAATTTAGGGTGATTATATAAGTCTCGATCTTCTTTGTTATAATGGTAACAAAATCATTTGTATGCCGGTCATGTGAAACATGCTGATCCGGAGAAAAGAGAATCGCTATTGTTTGAGCATGTTTTAGTGGATCAATTTACACGGAAATACAGGCAAACTTTACCCAAAAATTCAGGAAGTCTGCTTCTATCAGTGACAATATCAGACTGTTAGATACCAAATAATGTATGTACACGATGCACAACGTTCTGGGAGACCCGCCTTACCGGACGAAACGGCTCAATGTATAGAAATTGCAATAATACAGAGTCTACGTCATCAACCAGAAGACTAAGTTGGGTGCTCACTGTGCCACAACCGCGCCTCCAAATGTGGGTGATTTCTCATTACAAACTGATAAAATGTGCCTAGAGTGTCAGGTGTTACAAGTAACACAGCGACGACTATTCCATTGCATGTAAATCGGGTTTTTCGGTTTTTGCTATAATTGCTATTTACCGAAAACCGATTTTGTTGCCGACGTTTTTTACGTAATGTGTTTTAGTGAAACTTTAAATTTTTAAATGATTGAAAATGTAATCTATTCAGTTTATTTAATTTTTCCCCTTCCAAAGATGTGTATAATTGGAATAAAATGATAATCGGAATTACTTCTCGGGATGTTTGCTCGTCATCTTCATAATTTTACTATCTATTCGCGATCTTGGAAACAAAATTTAGAGTTGTTTTTCTTTTATAATCTCGCAACTTCTCATTGGTATTCTTTTCTTCAAAAAGTTTAATTAGTCTCTTCTATATATATCTTGTGGCGATTGCTTTACTTTTACCATAAATTTTATTTATTTTAATATTGTTCACCGTATTAAAGATCCCATAAAATCTAGTGGAACCAGCTTGAAAACTAAAACTCAACGAAAAAATCTAAATAAAGGAAACTTGAATGTTGAAGCATGAAAATACTAGAACTAGATTTAGCAGTAAGACTCAACATATAAATAGAGTGTACGGTACAACAGTACACAGACTACAATTACAGGATGATACCATGCTACCATGATAATAAATAGGGAAAACGAGTATCGTCATAGAAAAAGGCTTGGAGCTGGGATATTATTTTATAAACGCTATATTTTTAAATAAAGCATTTAAAAGGGCAAACAGGAGGTGGTCAGCTTTGGAAAGAGCAATTAAACATGTGCAGACGTCCAGATTGTTCGGGAGCTCGTGTCGCTATAGGTTACTTTCTTGTTGTAAATCTTCGCGACAAAATGCCGATCGCGTAAGTCCAAAACGATCCAACGAATTTATTCAAACTTTAATACGTCCACAGTACTCATCGTGAACACTAAATACTTTAAATTTCATCCAAATCGGCTCATTTTTCGTGGAGATATTAAGAGTCAAAGTTGGCACTTCAAAATTACACGCGTTGTTCTATACACAAAAACAATGCCAATATATCCTAAAAAAAATACGTGTATAAGAAATTTAAAGATTTGAGTACATTATTCTTTTCCTTTATAGCCTACATGACGAATACAAAATTTTCAAAAATATTTATAAATAAGAAACCGGTACCGGTAATATAAATTAATACATTTGATATAAATTTAATTATATTGTGTGATTTAATAATTATTATGACACTCTTTTATCTAATAAAAACATCAGATACAGAGCAACGTCTGTTTACATATTTGAAAGTTAAATGAACAGCTACAATGATACCAAAGTTTGCCAGGAGTTGTATGAATGTGTACTGTATACGCACGCGTATGTGCGTGCGTGTGTATTTGCACGTGAGCGATTGATTGTGTATGTTTGAATGTAAATATTGTATAAAGTGATATACTTGAATGTATAATTTGGAACTAATAGTAATGAAATCTAAAAGTTCTTTATTAAAATATTATTATAGTATCCTGTAGATGTTATGAAATAAAATTTAATAGAAGTATTAACGAATTGTTATTGATTATTTACCGAGAAAAATATAATTCATTATTTTGATAATGAAACAGAATAAAAAAATCATTTAAGTTAAAAGATGATTAAAAATTACATTGTGACTATGTCACAATAAATAATTGTTTGTTACAAATTTAAAATAATAGGAAAAAAAATAAATTTAAATTCACAAAAATTAAAGAAATTTGTTAAAACAGTTGCAAAAATTCCAGTTTATTTTACCATTCAGTATTTCTTATAGAACAGAAATATTTTAAGTTTTACTTTCCCTGCTCTGTTATTTAAAACAGAGGGAAAGTATGGCGATCGGTCAAAAAATTACCTCCCCGAAGATTTTTATATTTGTGGAGTCNTACAAGTATAAAAAAAAATTAAGATTAAAGCATTTGAGAAGTATATTTTTTTTTTATAAAAAAGGAGTTTATTTTAAAATTTAGTTACTCATATCGTGTGAATTTTAAAAGAAATATGTTTCAGCTATTTTTTGTTTATGTCTAGGTACCAGGGAGCTATTAAAAATGAAAGACATATGAACACGTTAGTCACGGATCAATAATGTGCAATATGTGTTTGCTATAGCCTATGGATGTACAGTACAGTATTTGCTCTTATTTCGAGGAATATTTGTATAATAAATATCGAATTAAAATATATATTTTAAAATTTTATAATTTCGCATACAAAATATTTTAATAAATCTCTATAATGCTCCAAAAATTTGGAGTAAATTGGTTTATTTTAGCGTTAAGTCTGCAAGTATGTTGAAATTATGCGAGATATCTTCTAAAGTAAGTAATTTAAATATTTAATTGACATTTATCTTTATACTAATTTTCGTAAGTTTCTATATTTTTATGAATTATATGCCGTATAAAAATTTTATAGATATATTTCAGGCTCCATTAAAACGATTCCAAGAAGTAGTCAAGTTTGTAATATGGAACAGAGATATTCTCCACCAATTTCAAGAAAATACGATGCAAAAATCTATAGAAACGACAGATGAATATTTAATAAAACACCATAATTTAAATAATTATCAAGTGAAAGAGACTCGCCAGATAATTTCTGAAGAAGTTATTCAATTAACAACAAAACCTAGTTTTCTCAGAACGGGAGAAGATATTTCGAAAATTCTTAATGCAATAAAAGATTTGCCATTCTTTATGAGATTAGATCACGGACTACTTCAAAAAATTTCCAGAATTATTTATTACCAGTCTCTCGGAAAAGGAAGGATTATCATCAGAAGAGGATACAATCCAATTTACATGTATTATATAATTAATGGAAAAGTTTCTGTTTCGTATTCGGAACATAATCTAACTACAAGTAAGTTGTGAAAAATCATTTTTATTATTTCAAAATTTTCGTTTAAATTGATATTTTAATCAACTGTTTAAATTTATAAATATTTTGTAGAGAAGCAATGTTGGATTTATAATACATAAACAAACATATTTAAAGAGATTTATTTCAAGAATTTCATTGATATTTCGCTTACTGGGCTACAATTTTCAAATTGCAGACACTATCGTCCGTCCGTCTATCCTTCGTTAATCTCGATAGATGAAAATCGAGACCAGATGTGGAAAGCTTAGGCCGGAGTCCCGATTAGCTATACATATATATAGGGGAGATCGGGGCAAGATCGGCATGTTAAGCTTTACTTAAATTTTGTGTAATAAATACTGCTGTAAACTGAAAAAAACCTTTTGCATATTGTCTATTGGAATGTTACCTTACTATACATCTGGTTAAAATCAGTTTGGACATAAAAATAATTAAAATAATTACAACTTTACAAGAAGAGAGAAATTGACGAAGTTGCCCCGGGTATAGGGGCAAGATCGGCAACTTCTCTCTTTTTGTAAAGTTGTAATTATTTTAATTATTTTTATTAAAGTTGCCCCTGGTATAGGGGCAACAGTAATGGGGCAAGATAGGCACGTATATAAAATTATGTTATTAACAATGTATAAGTTGG
>NW_019386868.1:0-18529 GCF_000671375.1 Centruroides sculpturatus | reverse complement strand
TGCCTATCTTGCCCCATTACTGTTGCCCCTATACCAGGGGCAACTTTAATAAAAATAATTAAAATAATTACAACTTTACAAAAAGAGAGAAGTTGCCGATCTTGCCCCTATACCCGGGGCAACTTCGTCAATTTCTCTCTTCTTGTAAAGTTGTAATTATTTTAATTATTTTTATTTCCAAACTGATTTTAACCAGTTCTATAGTAAGGTAACATTCCAATAGACAATATGCAAAAGGTTTTTTTTCAGTTTACAGCAGTATTTTATTACACAAAATTTAAGTAAAGCTTAACATGCCGATGTTGCCCCGGTCTCCCCTACATCTGATTTTTTGTTTGAAGCTTAATAACTCCTGTGCTTTTTGTCGAAAATTTATGAAATTTTGCAGGGAGGTTTGTTTATTAGGGGAATTGATGCTATTAAATTTTGGTGGTTAAAGGCCGAGGAGGTGGGGAAATAATGGGGGTCGTATGTATCTCTAGTAGGGTCGGACATTTTACTCGTTATTAGCATTTACATTTTTTTTTATAAAACTTATTCCTACTCTCAAAAGTAAACTTTTTGCCGTTTTTTAATAGTTAAAAATATTAAAAGTTTTTAAAATAAAATATCAGAACAGATAGCGACACTAAATGTTGCAGGAAAAGTTAAACAACTCGTTGTTGGATTTTTTTGTAAGGATCTGCAACATTTTTCTTCTTGGGTGCCACACGTTCAGCATTACATCCCAAACTTTTTTGCGTGTCATAACCATTATAATTACTTTTTAAAATTAAATCCGTAACATTTTACTAATAATAAATTAATAGAATCTCAAAATATTTGTTAGAGACAGAGAGATGTCTAATGTATGTAGTGATGACTATCAATTCTTAACACGTTATTTAGAGTTGATCAAACATGCAAGGAAACTTATTCGCGTGCAACGAGGTACCTGGAGTTGTTGACTTCTGCCCTAATTAATTAATTAATGCGAACTTTTAAGCATCTGTTAAGATACTTGAAAGTTTGCATTGATGTTAAGAATATATCTAATAAAACTCTTGAAAAATTACATTAAAATCACATCGTAAAACAATATTTGATCAGTTCTTAAGTTTATTTTATTTATTACAAAGATAAAACTTCTTACTTTTAGAGAGCACTTAATATTATAAGAAAAACACACGTGTCATTACTATATACTTTATATATATATTATATACGCTATATTTTAATTCAGCCCATACAATCCATAATTATAGATACTTTTTCTTGTTATAAGCTACATATCTCAATTCTAAACATATGCATTTTGTGTATATTATATTATAATATAATGTTTGTATATTATTTCAGTACTTATATAATTAAACATTTCGTTTGCACATATTTATATTCATTGTGGGTTTGAACGGGCCCGCATTGGAGGTGGACGGGTGGAGAAGGAACTGGCCCGATATTTATTTTATATATAATGTATAATATATTGATTAATTAAAAGCTTTTAATTACAGATTATTATTGGTGGATCCGATAAACAATCGAAAGATATATATTTTATAATATCGGGCAGTTGTAAATTTGTTCGTGCAGTGAATTATACATTAAATATTAATAAATTGGGTGAAGTACAGTACCGTTTGCCTGTAAAACCTGATAATTTTGTAGAAAAAATTTATAAAGCATTACTAGAAGTTTGTATTGTAAAATTCGGAAGTTATTTTGGTATAGGTGAGTTACAATTTTTATGTTATATCAAAAAATATTTCCTTTATCCATTATTTATTATTTTTTTTTTAGGAGAGGATACCTCCAAATCATATCTTATTGCATTGGATAACGTATCATGTTTGTTAATCCCAAAAACTATTATGCATAAATTTAGATTAGGAAAATACATCGATAAATTAATTCAGATACACAATGAAATCTACCCTTCTGAGCAAACAGTATTAGATTTATACTGTAAACAAAATAAATTACTGAAATTACAGAATAAAATAATTAAAAATACAATATTATAATTATATAAAAATTATTTCAAATTTAATGATTATACCTTGTATTTTTATATAATGAAGCATACAAGAGACATAACCACAGATCTGTTAAAGAGATCTCTAAAAGTTTCTCCGCTCAGCATCTTAGTATGATAAACTCACAAAGAAACTGCAATTATCAGACATAACAACTGATAAAAGAGTTACCCAACGCTGCTGACTCTCCCTCTATCTCTTCAATGTCTACTTGGAAGATATGTTAAAATGACACTTAATGCTTAAAGAATCAACTTAAACGATTGTAACATTAATAATCTGAAATATGTAGATGATAGAGTCCTAATAGAAGACACAATAGAAAACACTAAGAACTTTGAAGTCTTTGAAACGAAATGTTAAAGAAAATAAACAATATTAAGTGGACTGACAAAAAAACAAACACACAAGAGGCTAGATCTAAAATATTCTGATGCTATCATAAATTTAATCTACAAAAGACAACTGCAATGGTATGGACATGTGGAAAGGATGACACCACAGAGAATTCCAATAGCTATACTGTATGCTAGCATCACAGATATAGATAAATCATCGTACAATCAAGGGATAATTGGAATAAAGTTTCTGAACTTATGGAGGAGTCAACCATGAACGGATGAGGATGAATGAATTAATGAATGAATGATCATATTTTTTGTCAGAAAATCAGAAAAATATTCTAATAAAAGTATATTTAAATATTAGGCTATAATAATTTTAAGTGTTTTTTAAAGAATATTTTTAACATATTTTAAATTATGACTTTTTTAATATATATTTATATAAGAATTAACTTTAATATTAATTGTTTTAAAGTAATCAACTGTTTCTGTAGATTTTATAATACTAATTGTATATAAAAAACGAAAAGTTATAATTATAATCTGATTAAAAATATAAACCATTGTTGTAACCTTTGTTACATATGAAAATGTACTTTTTAATATAAATATTAAAATTATAAATGAATAAATTTAATAGAGTCACATGTCCAACCTCCAATTTTAAAATTTCAGAAATATTTAATTAAGCCATTTTTAAATCTTTCGTACAAGTTTAAAATATTATAATATTAAGGTTAATTCCTACATATTATTAAGGCGATTTTTTTAAATGAAAGAAATCTGTAAGAAAAGTAATTAAAAAATGAGCGATTATTTATTATGACGATGTCATAATAACGGGCTACAATTTTTAATCATTTAATGGAAAAATTCACATGACTTCCGGACCAAACTGAAGTTTGTATATAGTTATTCGAGTCTCCAGCTCCTAAGCTTTCCTTATCCAGTCTCGATTTTAATGTATCTAACACTGTTCTCGAGATTAGCGAAGGACAGACAGATAGACGGACGACCGGAAATTGCACCCCAATAACCAATATTTATATTTTAGTTGTTTTTTAATGTCTTATTTGTTAAATGTTCCAATCTTTTTAAGTTATCCTAATTATAATAGATATATTATAATTAATTTTACATTTTAATGTTTTATTTATCATGAATTATACTAATTAAAATGAAAATTATTTATAAAAAATTTCAATAAATTTTTATTATATATTTTTCAATTTAATTTCAATTTAATTAAATTCGGATTATTTGTAAGTAAATTTCGAGTAGAAACAATAAAGTCTCTATTTTATCGATACTTTCCCTGTTGTTAACTTATATATAAAAGAAGGAAAGTATAGCGATCTGTCAAAAAATGTCCCCCCCCCAAATTTTTACATTTTGGGCACGTGGGATCTTGAAATTTTGAGAAATGCAAAATATAAAGGGGGTATCTATATGTATGAATGTTAGAGTCGGTGTATATTTGGGGACAGGATTTTGAGCCCACTTTAAAACTTAATTAATAACTCCTGTGCTTTTGTCGAAATTTTCTGTAATTTTGCAGAGGTATTAGAGGGATTGATGCTTTAAATTTTGGTGATTAAAAGTCGAAGAAGTGGGAAGATAGAGGAGGGGGTCACTTGTATCTTGAATGAGATTGGACTTAACCTAATGATTTTACTCGTTATAAACATGTATATAGGCCTAAATATATTTTATAAAACTCGTCTTTACCCATAAATGTAAGCTTTTTGCCATTTTATAATACTTAATAATATAAAATGTTTTTAAAATAAATGATCCTAATAGAGGGCACCATACACAATTTTAATTTTTTCTGCCAAGAAAGTCTTTTTTCATCTCAAGAACGGAGATAATTAGATAAAAATCGAAACAAGATATAGAAAATTAGAGGTCAGAGGCCCGGATTAAGTATATAAGAAGTTCCGACCGGAAGTTACATGATTTTCATTCAAAAATTTTACCTTAATATATATATATATATATATATATATATATATAATGCGATAAATTTGATATAGAATTGATCATTACGATAAACCAATATCAATAATATATCGCTCGACCTTCTAAGTTTTACAATATTAACGTGATCTCACTTAGGATATTTGCTGATGTTAATTAGGTAGAGCGATATCCTATTATAAATGCTCAGTGATAATGCTAAAAATAGCAGCGTATTCCCTTAAACAATGCAAAATATGCGTACTGTGATGAACGACTTCCGTTGGGATCTCTTGATCCGAAGTTGTTTCGTAGATGCAGCGAGTTCCTAATAATGCTTATTATAAACTTATAAATTTAATTTGTTTATGCTATATCCAACTTGATGTGTGAAATACAAACATTTCTCTATCGAGCCGCGAAATGTCCAACGTCACAGACTTGAGTTATGTAATTCTAACGATCTGGATTGTCGCCTATTTCCCGTGCAAAATTCGGAAACGACTTTAACTTTTTTTTCAAATATAAATCAATGCAAAAATATGTATAAAAATGAATTTTTAACATATATTTATTCTATATTAAGTAGCTATATGAAGTAATTAGTTTTTCATGAAAACATCTTTAAGTACTGTTAATCCGAGTTTGATGAATATATTCAATTATATTCTCAAGAACAGATAATAAATCTCAACTTAAGAACTGAAGTGCATTTTCTTAGCAATAATTCTGCATAATTTTAAAATATTCATTTTTAACTTTAAAAAATTCAAATTGAGAAACAATACAAGTTTGAAATTTTTTCAGTTTAATTTCTGTAATTTTTCAATATCATAAGTAATTTAAGAAATGAATAACTAAACTTTAAGGAAATTTACTATAATAAATTATATATTGGTGTGTTGAAGACAATTTCTGACTTTGTCTTTGTTCTGAATTATT
The DNA here is from genome assembly GCF_000671375.1 of Centruroides sculpturatus. Classification (NCBI taxonomy): domain Eukaryota; kingdom Metazoa; phylum Arthropoda; class Arachnida; order Scorpiones; family Buthidae; genus Centruroides; species Centruroides sculpturatus. The sequence continues at coordinate 13,266 of NW_019386868.1, read as the reverse complement.
ATTTTAACTTTTAACGGAGAAAGTTGTATACGTTCTGGCAAATAAATTGTTATGTGATATCGAACATGTCAGGTGATTCGTTTGAAAGAAAGTTCGTTTGCCAACGAATGTATACACCTTCAAACTACTTCTGTACATTCTCATTTTTCTTATCCAAATTTCCGTTTTGTTGCGTAGAAAGAAATAAAGCATCATTTTTCTTATAGAAATCTAAAATAATTTTTTAAAAAGATGCATATTTGTCAATGAGAACTTCTTAGAAATACCAATATCTAGTCATTCGTTAGAATTAAACTTGTATATTATAAGAATTAATCTTTAGAATTCACACTGCGATCGATCGTATGAAAATTAGATAAATGAAATGTCATCACGGTCTCTATTATAACTTTGAATTTTCTATAAATCTTGTGAGGGAAATTCTAAAAATCGGTTAACTAGTCATCAAAAACCGGTTTTATTGCCAATGTTAGTTTATATAGTGGAACCTCTAGAGCAGTGTTTCCCAATCTTTTTTGTGCTATGCCCCACCTAAGCCTTTCTAAAATTCTTATGCCCCCTAACATATACAGCTGCTAGACGCTTAACTTAAACTCTCGACGAGTCCAATTTTGAATTGCCCCCTTAACAATCCAATTGCCCCCTGTGGGGCGTGGGCCCCACATTGGGAAACACTGCTCTAGAGTGTCAAATGTACAGAACAACAGCCATTGTACCGGTACAATCTTATCTAATTGAGTCAATACTCAATTGGATATTGCAGATCATAATTAATAAAAAAATCAAAATCATCCTCAAATATTAATTAAGAATTTTTACTTATTTTTGTAAGTATGAAAAGGGAGATTTTGGAAATTACTCCGTAAAAATAGTTCTAGATATTGATGGTATGTAATATGTTTTATCTACTTTTTATCGAGGTAACGTTAAAGGCAAATATATTTAACAGAAATTATTTCAAAATTAGTTCGAAATATCATGTAAATTCACGAAGATTACAAAATTAGATATATTGTTACGCAATAGGCAAATTAAAGCATTCTACTGTGACGAAAAGTAGACGAATCATAAAAAAATAATGAGTCTATTCGATTGGTTGGAATAGTGTACATTTAAACGTCAATTTGACGTCACTATTTTAGTTTTACAATAAAAAACTGTAAAATAATGGCGTTAAATTTACTTAAAAACGTTCCTAATGGCTCAATATTACAAGTAATTTTCAGTTACAGTTGCATATATTCAATGTTATAACAGCCATAAAAATTTTAAATGAATATAATTTAGATAAGATAAGAACATTTACAACTATCTCTTTATATCTAACAGTTATTTACTAAGTAAAATATAATCCGCAAGAAGTTACCTTAATAAATAATGAAGTCTATTTAATTAATTAATTAATATAAGCGTAACACGTTTTAAATGTAGTACCGATAACAGTAGATGTAGTTAAAGAAAAAAAAACCCTTTCTATAAATAAAATTTTCAATCGACCTTGATACATGGTAATAATAATGACTCCTACACCTGATAATAATGATATATAAATATACATTAATACGCAATTGAGATTTAAATCCAGTTTTCAGCAATTCCTTGTTTAGTAAAAACATTTACTGTTTGTTACGAACTGTTTTCAGTTTCTGCTTAATAAACAATTTCAATTTTAATGTAAATAGTCAGAATTTCATATCAATATTATATAAATACGTCATTACGTATTCTATTATAAAATCACGTGATCTTTTATTCAAATTGTAAAGGTATAGAATGGTGAGATTGCGTGTGACATTCAGTTAAAACTTTTTAAAAATTTGTTTATATATTATAAGTGAAATTTGTTGCTATAGAGACAACAGTTTCGTACATATCTACTTGTTAATTTAAACAGAAATAGTAACCTATAATACTGAATATTACTAACTTTTAAGAATGAAATCGATTCACAGTGCCGCAACTTTTACATAAATTTTGCGCAGGACTTCACAAATTCTGGGATCGACATATTCTACAAATAAAAATGTAAAGACTAAGTTCATAGACACAGCATTTTCTTCAATCTTCATCAGTTATAAACTTTCTCTGGTGCTTGTATAAATGGCATTGTCGTTTGTCTGTTTGTTTGGTCTTCCTTAATATCGAGAACGGAGTTAAATACTGTAGATGAAAGTCGAGGAAGGACGTGGAAGCTTAGGGGCAGGAGGCTCCGATGTAAACAGAAAGTCCCGTTATTTCAACTCAAAAATCCCCCCGAAATGACTTATACAGATGACTGGCACGACTCTATTGCTAATAGGAAAAGTATGATGTACAGGGGTAAGCCACTCCTAATTTGAGGTGGAGTGCATATATTTAAATTAAATAAATTAGAAATATGATTAAAAATTTCAGCACGGCATTGTGATGATGTCGCAATAAATAATTGCTCGTTTCCTTTTATAAATTGCAGTAGAACGAAGTAAAATAATTTCTTATATATTCAATATTTATGCTAAGTTACTAAACTGGCGATAAGAGAAATAGAAATTATTAGCAGGCCTATACAGGTAGATAAAAATTAAATATATTTTATTATATTAATTTTAATGAAGTGTAAAAAAATTATACAGTCAAATCTCCGGTTACGAACGCCCCTGTTTACGAAGAAAATTTTGAACACCTGTTTATGAAGAAAATTTTGAAATTTTGAAGAAAATATGCTCCGGTTGCCATACGATGACTCGGTTTCCGAACAAGCTACTCGGAGAACATGCCACCGATGGTCAACTTCCTCTACTCCTTATGTTAAAGAAAGTCGACGGCTCTACCAATCAACGACAGGACTACCAATTCAGGTAGTCTTGTCGTTGATGGCGCGGAGATCGTCTCGCCTCACGACACAAATCATCGATGACGTAGTTATTCAAATTATATTTCAATGCGCATGCGAGTAAGATGCTAATTCCATTTTTCGGTAAGCGTCACAATTGAATTTAAATCAAATTAAATAAAAAACGCGTTAATTGACATTCTCGTAATATAAATGACATCCACGAATCCGCGTGTAAAGGTGCTAAACACAAATTAAATAACAAGACTTTATTAATATTTAACTTAATAATATTTATTCTCTATTTTATAACACTTTTTGTGATGTGATAATTTCGGTTTCGGTTGGCGGTGACGGCATTTTGCATTTAATATACATGTTCTAGATTAATCCAGTATTAATCATTTAATCACTTAATCACTTAATCCATATTAATCATAATGTTTGGGCATTATGAATAATGCCCAAACATTATGATTAATGACAAACAAAATCGGGCACTGTAATAAATTTCAGGTTTTTTATCATAATTTATGAGACTGATCGGTCACTATGAATACTGCAATCACCTGGTCGGGCAAGGTGATAATAGCGAGGTTACGGCCGAAGTTTTCAACGCGAAAACGTGTACGTTGGACGTTCAGCGCCGCCTTCCTGTAAGCCTAGAAGTTTGACAATGGCGTTTGGAACGTCGAGCATGATTCCACTGACGTTCCAAACGCCATTGTCAAACTTCTAGGCTTACAGGAAGGCGGCGCTGAACGTCCAACGTACACGTTTTCGCGTTGAAAACTTCGGCCGTAACCTCGCTATTATCACCTTGCCCGACCAGGTGATTGCAGTATTCATAGTGACCGATCAGTCTCATAAATTATGATAAAAAACCTGAAATTTATTACAGTGCCCGATTTTGTTTGTCATTAATCATAATGTTTGGGCATTATTCATAATGCCCAAACATTATGATTAATATGGATTAAGTGATTAAGTGATTAAATGATTAATACTGGATTAATCTAGAACATGTATATTAAATGCAAAATGCCGTCACCGCCAACCGAAACCGAAATTATCACATCACAAAAAGTGTTATAAAATAGAGAATAAATATTATTAAGTTAAATATTAANCAGTGATGGGCAAACTACGGCCCGCGGGCCAGATGCGGCCCCCTGAAATGTTCTATCCGGCCCGCGCGACATTATTCCTAATCTGACGAGTAAAAAAGAATACAGGCTGTGGTGGTTGATGCACCACTTAACTTGAGTGTTCGTTGATTATATAAAATAACCGAAGCTTTATATCTCACCATGAAAGTTTATTTACAATCATGTACAAAATTTTGTTTTACACTTATTGAGTAAAAGCTCGATCGGTTACAAGTATGCTTCGGTACAGAACATCCACTCGTCGTGCGTAGCGTAGCCGAAAGAGAGAAAAAGAAATATGGCAGACGGCCTGCACATGTTTTTATAGCGCCACCTGGATTTTCAGATGCAGCGCTAGGTTACCATTATATTGGCCCGGCTAAAGTTTTCTTCTTTTCCTTTGGCCCGCTCTTTAAAAAGTTTGCCCATCACTGCCATAGGAGATGTTTTCAAAAATACCTTACAAACAATATGCTTTGGACTGTTTTTAGCAACATGTGTTTTCTAACTTGTTTTCCACCATATTATACATGGGAAAAAACTTTTTTTCCGTTGCATTTGACACCAACACTGATAAAAACACGAAGGATATTTATAAACTATTTTCAAATCAGTCATTTTCTGCCCAAACTGCCATTTCTCACTTTGGTCCAGAATTAGATTGTGTCTTCTGTATTTCCTCATTTATTAGAAATATTTTGCCATTCCGCTTCAATAGCTGTAACGTCTTCGAACCTCACAACAAATTACAAAGTTGGTTAATAGGTTTTTTACACTGTACAGTAACCGTTGCTAAGTGCAGTTCCTTTACTGTCTGAAGAACATTGACATTTACGGGAATTTCTAAATTCGTAACACAAAACTAGAAGTAATTGTTTGCATCTTTCTTTCACATCTCGTATCTCTCTTACGTCCATTTTTATTTCATTTACAAATGACTCAAAGTCATAGCCAAAATATATTGCAGTGATATGCATAGTATATTTCTCAAATTCAAAACCGAAGAGTTCGTTAGCGTCTATTATTTGAAGTCGCTGAAGTATTACAAGTTTGGCCAGCATTGACTTACACAACAAAGGCAAGGCTTCAAACAGTTTCACCGGATTGACATTTTCGCTTTGAAAGAGCAGGTTGTTTTGCAAAATATTTTGAAAAATATAATGTACTGTACGCTTTGTGTGCTGAAAATTTTAAAATGTTATTAATTGTTTGGCAACAAAGCAGTTGTCTTTTTCTCTTTCAAGCCTAAATAGCAACAGCAGTTCGTCCCATTGGTCAAGAATATAGATCATTAGGCTGTGTACACATTAGGCGTTTAAACGTTAACTCTTGGTTCTTTAAACGCGCGTTTTAAAGAACCAAGAGTTCTGCATAGGTATACATACTCAAACGCGCGCTTCTGGTCAAGCGCGCGTTGATAGATTTTTGTTAGAACGCGCGTTTCGCGGGCGTCAGCCGCGCGCTTTGAGATATATGTGCTGCCATGTTGTTGTACATTCGATCGCGCGCTTTCGAGTAGAGTAGACGTATGTTGGCCGAAATGGAGAACGCTCATTTCTATACTGATCTATTTATTGATGAAATCTAAAAGAGACCAGCCATCGTCAAATGATTTTATAGATATTCTAAAATAATTAAAATATTTGGGTTCATATTGTCTTAGTTTTGGATACAACGTCAGAAACATTCCATGCGTCAGTCTATCTAGTAATATTGGGTGCACCCAAAATTCTCTTTGCCTCTGTCATTGTCTTTTATAGCGACGATGGAGGAGGCACACACAAGCAATTACTTTTACGTCCATTTCCAAACTGAGCCAGTGCTCAAGCTCCACTAAACGGCCGTCGAACGCCGAGCTAACGCACGGTGTGTACGCTGCTGACGCGCGTTTAACGCAACGCAAAACGCCTAATGTGTACACAACCAAAATGTTCAGTGCCGTTTTAGGAAGAATTTTTCATTTAATTTCTTGCTATACATTATATTATTATTATGCAAACAAGTAACTTCTACTATCATGTTATTTTGATATTCTAAAAAGATCATCGTGGTCAACTTTAAACAGGAAGATATATTCAGAACTCTTAATATCTTCATTATTCAGTACAATTTGAAGCTCCTGTCTTTAAATGTCTGGATTCGTTTAAAATCAAACCAAGTATCCAATTTTCGAAGCGATCGAACATCGACTTTCTTCTATGTAATACAGTAGAGCATCGATTATCCGACTCAATTGGGGACTGGGTTGGTCGGATAATTGAAAAGTCGGATAACCGAAAAATAAAAAAAAATCCATTATTAGTGTAGTATATTATTATATCCCATGTAATTAGTATATCGCTATTAACCTACTTCGCGTTGAATTTTCATCGATGTTAAGCCTAACAAAAGTTTTTTTAAAATAATAATCGTCGCTATTGTATGGTTAAAAATTAGAAAATTAAGCCTCGTTTAAATACTGGCTCCCTTTCATGGTCGAGCCATGTCGCTAGCTAAAACACGTAAAAATACTATTAAAGTAGCCAAGACGTAGCCAAATATTGTAGCTCCATATCACTAGCGGACATTTGAATTTGCCAACTAGAACGCGGTCGGTTAACCGAGGTGACGGTTAATCGGGGGTCGGATAATCGATGCTCTACTGTATTGCTTCAATATTGCTCATTAAAGAGTATAAAAAGATAAAATTTAAAATTTTGCCCGTCGAATGTAAAAATTGAATTTTGAACGTTCAAAATTAATTTAAAGGTAATTATAAACCTTGTATTATATATTAAAAACTAATAATAATAGAGCCTAAGAGATTCGACTATTACTCTTACACGGAGATAATTTTAAAATATATATATAGTTTTTTTTATGATTAACTTCTATCAAACGTCGAATTAACACACACAAAATCGCCATTTCTAATTGTAGTGTTCTAATTCCGTTCAATAAATTCATTTATAGAGTCTACGTCGACGGAATTTATCATCGAACAATGCAAATTCCGCCGGTAAGATCCCGTACATTTACAATTTCCCGTAAATTTAATTAACGCCTATTACTTCCGCCGGATTTATTAAACATCCCGTAATTAAATTCTACGCGTTTTAACCGTTTAAACGGTATTAATTTTGCATTTCGTCGCTCGAATAACTTCAAAAGCGATTGCCACTCATTAAAATCGGAGGCCATCAATCATCGTCGACCGGAATGAAAATCTATACGCGCCTAACTAAAATTAATAATAATAATAAAAAAAAGATAATTTCATCCCATTTTATTATTAACTTCCACCGGTTTATAATACTCTAGCGTTAATTAATTAATTTCGCCCGACTTTCGAATCGGGTAATCAAACACCGGCACCTAAATATTTCCGGCAGGTGGCGTCACCGTCGGGAAGATTACAGTAGGAGGGTTTAGCGCCGCAATTTAGCAACGATCGAAGATCGAGAACTTGTTTTATTTGAAGAAATAACTTGTGGGATAAAAATAACGCGATCAGAAATTCGGAAATCGTCGTGCAGTGAAGTACAGCGCTAAGAACGGTGAGTGCAACTTGCTATTTTCCTTATTTGTGTAAGGTTGCCGATCTATTTATAACTTTTCACAGCCTAAATACAATTCCGGATTTAGAAGGGAATTTCGGAATTGAACGAATAAATTAAAAGATTATTAAAGTAACGTTAGCAATTACGAAAGGAGACGAAGTAATATTAAATCATTTCGTTGTTGTTCTTACGTATATAACCTTGAAGTTAGACTTCCTTCGTAATTTTTCCTTATTATATAGCGTTTAAGCGCATATTTGCCGTAAACACGCCATCGCTTCTTTTAATAATACACGAAATTAATTCTTAATTATACGGTTAATATTATATTGAATGCGACGAATAGGATGTTACTCGAGTTTTTAGGTCAATGCTGAACTGAACTTTTTTTTTTTCTACTGGAAGATGGCATTATGCCATCAGTAACATGGAAGACATTCGAATTCTCTTAAATGGAAATGCTCGAATTTTTTCTCTTATACACGATCACATACTTATAATAAACTAATACCAATATATTTGTATACAAATTAAGTTAATACAATTCTATTTTTATATTATTTCTATACTATATATATATATATAATATATAGTATATAAATAATATTTACTAAACATGCTATTAAAATGTATGTTTTTTTTATGTCCTGGTACTGGAAAAAACTTTTTTTATATAGGCTTATATACTGTACAGTACATATATGAGAAATAATAATAAATTCTCCTCATTTATATATATAATAATCAGACTTATTAGTTTATATAATAAGCTAAAGAGTGTTATATATAAGAGAAATTATATACTTTATATAAAGTATCTGAACATTTTTCTTAAAAAAAAAAAACAAAAAAAATGGTATAAGTTTATCATCTCTCTAATCTGTGTAAAATAAATATTTTTGACAAATCAGAATGATAACATTTTCAAAGTACAAAAATAAAATTTCGGTACGTATATAATTCAGAAATGAGTGAGGAATGTAATTTCGTCAAGAGGACGAATTCAAATATAAAATTACGTAAACGTTTATATGGAGGAGTTACTTAATACTGGAAAATTTTTCTGTAAAAATTTAATTATTAAAGGAATACTGATAAGAATGAAATTTTATGGGATGTAGATATCGTCAATATATTTAGATTATAATAATTGTAAAATATATAGAGATAAAATTTTAAGTAAGTAATCGGTTGAAGTTATGTATATTGTCCGTGCTTTTGTAATCCAAGTTGAGTCTTATAATAATAAGTAGAAGTTGCATAAAATTGAGAAAGATTTTGAAAAGTTAAGCAAGTAAATTTTATTGAAATTTTACAATCTTTCTTGTTTTAAGAAGTAACTAAACTGTATTAAATACTTTTTGATAAGATTCAACATTAATGAATATAAAGAAATTTTGGTAATAGAATTGCTTATAAATTAAGTTACAATAAATTTTAAGCAAATCATGTTGTAATTAGTCATTATCAATTATATATATATATAATGACATTAAGAAGTTCTATTTATAAAAGTTTAGTTTATGCTACTTTTATCATAGTTTGATAAATTCTGGAAATCCAGATCAATAAAATTTAAAAGTTGTTCACACTGATTATAGGATTAATATAGAAATTTGCTTTAAATCTTAAGATAATTAGAACCATTAAATTATGAAATCATTATATATTAATATCAGTATTTTAATTAATCTATAAATTATCATATATTTTATTTTGTATAGGAATAATACCATACTAAGATCCTTTCAGAATCACTTTTATAAATATATTTTCATATAGATCAGTGTTTCTCAACAGGGCAATATTGCCCCCATGTGGGCGTTTTTCCATACTGGGGGCGATTAGTAATAATTTATATTTTGGGGGTGAAAAACAATTTTCTGGGCGATATAGTAAAACATTAAGAATAATTAGATATTTTATTTGTTATATCGTACAATAATTAAACAAACAACATTATACAGTACTAGTGACTAGTCTATTCAATGCAATATGAATTTGGCGTTTAGCCTTGGCCCTCAGCATCGGAACTTTGAAGCTTGCAGCGGGAATTCACAGCAAATAATGCTTAATTTTAATTTTGTTAATTATATCAAAATCAAATAAACATTTATTTACTTAGAATATGTATTTGATAGTTATATACTTTTGTAAAAAATTAAAATAATAAACCCAATAAAATTGTTTTCAAAGTGAAGGAGGCAATACTATGTAATAGTTTTTATTGAAGGGAATGATGATTCGTTAGAGGTTGAGAAACACATATAGATTGTAACAAAATTAATATATGTGAAATAGTATTTATTATCTTGGGTATGGGCTTAAGGGGTTAAGATGATTCATTTACATATTTTAANGTTCCTTTTTTTAAAGAAGAAAAGACTATTTTAAGAGGCAAAAATAAAATTAAAATGTCGCACCAGATTAACTACTGGTAGCATGAATTTAAAATTTGATACTAAACGCAACTCATACACGAGTGCTGATTGGTTATGTCGGATGATCACTCTTCAAGGTATTAGCGAGGTTGCAGCCGGAGTTTTCAACGCGAAAACGTGTACGTTGGACGTTCAGCGCCGCCTTCCTGTAAGCCTAGAAGTTTGACAATGGCGTTTGGAACGTCGAGCATGATTCCACTGACGTTCCAAACGCCATTGTCAAACTTCTAGGCTTACAGGAAGGCGGCGCTGAACGTCCAACGTACACGTTTTCGCGTTGAAAACTCCGGCTGCAACCTCGCTAATACCTTGAAGAGTGATCATCCGACATAACCAATCAGCACTCGTGTATGAGTTGCGTTTAGTATCAAATTTTAAATTCATGCTACCAGTAGTTAATCTGGTGCGACATTTTAATTTTATTTTTGCCTCTTAAAATAGTCTTTTCTTCTTTAAAAAAAGGAACGATCATGGGGCCATCATTAAATAATATGAATACCAGCTTGAACAACCGATTAAATGAGTTAATAGCAGCAAAAGATCAAAACAATCAAATTTTTACATGATCAGTGTATTTGACAATGATGCAAAAAGTGAGAGTCAAAAAATCAAAGTAACTTTGAAGTTATTAAAAGATCTCATGTCGTTTTTAATGTATATATTGTACAGTACATACGGTACATACATAAGATCATTGAGAGCTTGTATGGTGCCCGGAGTCTCCTTAGCCTTTTGTGTTTGGAATAAATCCATTCATTATTCAAATCTTACTATGAAATTATTCAAATCTTACTATGAAATTATTCAAATGAAGCTCTACTTGGAAAGTGTTGCAATAATACATGAAATATTTTATTTTCTATTAGCTTACCTTTGCAGACTCTGGCGAAGTCCTAGATTCGGATCCAGAGTAGTGTCTACGCTAACTGCAAGTTTCTTGCAGATTCTTGTAGAAAGGACGAAGATCTTCAGTAGTCTAATTTCGCCCGTTAGCCAATTGCAAGCTTTCTACATTTACTTCTAATCCATCTAAAGCCCAGCACAAACTAGTCAAAGGGTGCGTTCTTTTATTCCTCCGCTTACACTCCGAGCGCACGGCATCCGTTTAAAAATTCTTGAAGAACGTGTTCCTATATTCCGGCCAAAGTGCGTCAGACGGCATAAACGGCTGTTAATGGTAGTAGTTTATAATGGAGAGCAACATGACATCCTGATAGTTTCGTTCCAGTATGAAAGAAAATTAGACACTGTTAAAGCGTATGTTAATGAACAGGATGATGTAGATAAGTGTCTATTCGAATTTTTCCGATTGGTAGCCAGCATTCTAATCTTTTCGTGGCTACTTTGAAAACTCTGTCAGCAAGACAATCCATTTGATGGTTAAATTTTATAATTGGAACTCTTCTTTTAACTTTTGTCTCCAAACATGCATACTTTAAAATTATGGATCCCGCCTTTACGATACCATAGGAGATGTTTTCAAAAATACCTTACAAACAATATGCTTTGGACTGTTTTTAGCAACATGTGTTTTCTAACTTGTTTTCCACCATATTATACATGGGAAAAAACTTTTTTTTCCGTTGCATTTGACACCAACACTATTAAAAACACGAAGAATATTTATAAACTATTTTCAAATCAGTCATTTTCTGCCCAAACTGCCATTTCTCACTTTGGTCCAGAATTAGATTGTGTCTTCTGTATTTCCTCATTTATTAGAAATATTTTGCCATTCCGCTTCAATAGCTGTAACGTCTTCGAACCTCACAACAAATTACAAAGTTGGTTAATAGGTTTTTTACACTGTACAGTAACCGTTGCTAAGTGCAGTTCCTTTACTGTCTGAAGAACATTGACATTTACGGGAATTTCTAAATTCGTAACACAAAACTAGAAGTAATTGTTTGCATCTTTCTTTCACATCTCGTATCTCTCTTACGTCCATTTTTATTTCATTTACAAATGACTCAAAGTCATAGCCAAAATATATTGCAGTGATATGCATAGTATATTTCTCAAATTCAAAACCGAAGAGTTCGTTAGCGTCTATTATTTGAAGTCGCTGAAGTATCACAAGTTTGGCCAGCATTGACTTACACAACAAAGGCAAGGCTTCAAACAGTTTCACCGGATTGACATTTTCGCTTTGAAAGAGCAGGTTGTTTTGCAAAATATTTTGAAAAATATAATGTACTGTACGCTTTGTGTGCTGAAAATTTTAAAATGTTATTAATTGTTTGGCAACAAAGCAGTTGTCTTTTTCTCTTTCAAGCCTAAATAGCAACAGCAGTTCGTCCCATTGGTCAAGAATATAGATCATTAGGCTGTGTACACATTAGGCGTTTAAACGTTAACTCTTGGTTCTTTAAACGCGCGTTTTAAAGAACCAAGAGTTCTGCATAGGTATACATACTCAAACGCGCGCTTCTGGTCAAGCGCGCGTTGATAGATTTTTGTTAGAACGCGCGTTTCGCGGGCGTCAGCCGCGCGCTTTGAGATATATGTGCTGCCATGTTGTTGTACATTCGATCGCGCGCTTTCGAGTAGAGTAGACGTATGTTGGCCGAAATGGAGAACGCTCATTTCTATACTGATCTATTTATTGATGAAATCTAAAAGAGACCAGCCATCGTCAAATGATTTTATAGATATTCTAAAATAATTAAAATATTTGGGTTCATATTGTCTTAGTTTTGGATACAACGTCAGAAACATTCCATGCGTCAGTCTATCTAGTAATATTGGGTGCACCCAAAATTCTCTTTGCCTCTGTCATTGTCTTTTATAGCGACGATGGAGGAGGCACACACAAGCAATTACTTTTACGTCCATTTCCAAACTGAGCCAGTGCTCAAGCTCCACTAAACGGCCGTCGAACGCCGAGCTAACGCACGGTGTGTACGCTGCTGACGCGCGTTTAACGCAACGCAAAACGCCTAATGTGTACACAACCAAAATGTTCAGTGCCGTTTTAGGAAGAATTTTTCATTTAATTTCTTGCTATACATTATATTATTATTATGCAAACAAGTAACTTCTACTATCATGTTATTTTGATATTCTAAAAAGATCATCGTGGTCAACTTTAAACAGGAAGATATATTCAGAACTCTTAATATCTTCATTAATAAGCCTATTATTCAGTACAATTTGAAGCTTCTGTCTTTAAATGTCTGGATTCGTTTAAAATCAAACCAAGTATCCAATTTTCGAAGCGATCGAACATCGACTTTCTTCTATGTAATACAGTAGAGCATCGATTATCCGACTCAATTGGGGACTGGGTTGGTCGGATAATTGAAAAGTCGGATAACCGAAAAATA
>NW_019386867.1:17855-20231 GCF_000671375.1 Centruroides sculpturatus | reverse complement strand
GGAAATTTCCTTTTTTTTTTTTTTTAGATTATTTGCAAGATATTTTGTAATTATAATTCATAATAATAAAAGATGATGCTGTCATTTGGCTTTTGTAAGTATATGTCAAGTCACTTTTGTGTAATTAAATATTGAACATGCAAATACCTTTAGGTGTTGTGCCAAAAATTCTTATCACAGGAACATGTTTTATTTCACATCCTCGAAAATCAGAATAAGAAACATCAAGGCCTTCCAAGGGAGTTGACAGATAATGATCGACCGTAACAATTCGAAGCGAAAACATAATAGATTTTTTGTAATCTTTCTCTGCAATCTGTAAAATGATATACAATTTAAACAATTTATATATAAAATACATATATTATAAACATTTTATATTTATATGATAAAAATTATATCTAAAATAATAAGAGTATCAAATTATAGGTCTCCATGACAAAGCATCAGATTTTGAAAAGTCATCATTACACAGAATATAGTATTTATTTAAATATAAATTTTAATTCTGCCACTGAATTTTAATTAGCATTAAAAATACTGATGTATAAAAAACAAAGATAAAATATTAGATAATGTATCAGTTTAACATATTGAAGTTATACTCAAAAAGTATCTTACTAAATGTAACATTGCAATAGCCAAACTAAAGAATTCTGTATTAAGTTTGTTAACAACCATTGATTAACTATCATTCCACTAAATTTTAGAAGCTTAACTCATAAGCAACTTTGTAAATTTTAAAATTTTCATGGTAATAGTCATAAAATTTTCATTTTGTTACAGTATTCATATAATTTATTGATCACTTTGTACCAAAAATAGCACATAAATCCAAGTCTTTAGTTATCCAAGAAACCTGTGGACCATATCATCTTGGATAAATGGAACTCTATTGCATATTCTTAATGTCTGGATTTTCTTTTCAATATTACTTAAAATTTAATTTAGTTTCATTTAATATAGTATATCTATAATCTATCTTCAATTTTGTATTAAAAAAGCTTTATAAAAAAAATGTAAATATGGTGAAAATTTAAAAAAAATTAAATTTATATAATGTTTTAATGTTATAAGTCTTAAAGAGAAAGATTATTGTTTATTGTAATACATATTATGTTCTTTCAATAATTATGCTAAATCTTAGCTCAACTTAGTAAATTATTTTAATCATTTACATAGTTATTATAGACATTTTTAAAATCTAAAATCATAAATGAAATGAAGGGAAACCTGAATATATCCTTTTATTTAAATAAAAAGGACATTTTTTTTTCTATTATCATTGATATTTCTCAATTAATAGTATCTTTGTGGTTTTATTTTCTAATAAGGATGTTATACAGACTAAATATAAATTATTTTGCTTTTAAATAAATCAACTAGCATTCAAATAAACCTGAAGGTCTAAAATAAATTTTGAATAAAACATTTTAAAAACTGAATAAAGATTAATTAAATATATGCTAAAAACTTGCTCAAAATAAGATTTTTCTGTAATAATACATTTTTCATCCTGTATATATTGGGAGGATAATTTTATATTATCATCAACTAAATGAATTAAGATCTAGTCCAATAAATCAGCATTCCATACTGTACAAAAATGAATAAAAAAATTGAATTCTATCTTAAAATTTTTATTGAATAGTACAAAAGTATATAACTTACACCTTACATCCATCAATGAGTTTAATTTCTATCAAAAATGCTTATGATTTATTCATAGGTCTTTCTCAGTTAGAAAACGTACAAGAAATAAATAAGAGTCATAAAAAACAAATGCATTAATTTTAGAGATATGGAAAATTTATCCATGGCATGGAGATGTATTTATGAAATCTGAATTTTAACAATGTTCTACAAAGGATTTATCCTGTTTGGTATTGTTTCATGTGTTATTTTCTTATTGGCTTACATTAAAACTTTAAAATTTTGAATGTTGGTTACATATTTGATCCATTAATTTATTCAAATTCTGTACATTTCCCGAGATAAATCTAAGAATACATTGAATATGTTTTTATTATACTAAACTCATTGCCGGATATCAATGTGTTTTTAGTATCTCATTGTCTCTCATCTAGTTTTTACAGATGATATTACCTACAAAAGTATATCTACTTTTAAATTTATGATTTCAATATTTCTTTATTAAATCTTTCATTAAATGTTTTCTTTAATTTATTCTAGCTTACATTTTATGATTACAAAGATTAGTACAGAATCAAATTTAATTCACATATTAAACGAAATACAGCAAAGTTACTGAATTTAATTAGAATTTTGTCTAGAGGTTCATTTAAAATGATTTAATAGAAAATTTATTTAATTTATAAAACAACCCAAATACAAAAAAAAAAAAAAAAAGGAAAA
>NW_019386867.1:10241-13349 GCF_000671375.1 Centruroides sculpturatus | reverse complement strand
TTATTAGAGAGGTTGAGGCGCACGTTTTAAACGTGTAAACGTGTACGTGTGACGTTCGGCACCGCTTTCCCGTAAGCCTAAAAGTTTGATGATGGTGTTTGGAATGTCGAGCGTGATTCCACCGACTATCCAAACATCATTGTCAAACTTTTAGGCTTACGGGAAAGCGGCACCGAACGTCACACGTACACGTTTACACGTTTAAAACGTGTGCCTCAACCTCTCTAATGTCCTTGAATTCAAATTCTTATTCTTTTAAATTTGTATTTACATTCTTTTATTTTTCTGTTCCATCATAAATGTAACCGAGAAAGATAGGTGAAACTGATTAAAAACGTTCTTATTTTTATTAAAATAGCTGCTGGATTTATAAAAGCATAAATTTTTATGAATTATTTCCTCTGGTTATTTTCAAATTTCATGGAAATAAAATTAAGAAAACAAAATGTTTCTGAATAAAAAACAATTTGGTTTCCTGAACTAAGCAGTGAAATTATCATCATCATCCAGTGATCATCATCTGAATAATAATACTGTATAGTGTATACGGAATTATGTCCTATTTGTAATTTTTCGAATGAACAAATTTTATTTCCTTGCATCTGGCAGCACTGCCTTGCAATTGTTGCAAACATTCACACTGATTCTGGCATTTGGGTTATGACCTTCGCTATTCACAAAAACATCATATGGACTATTCTATTTTGTAGACATACCATACTCTCTACTAGTAAATAATTACAGTTTGTCCATTTTTTTTATAATAGTTTTAATTTATATAAATTTAAATTATTATTATTATTATTATTATTTTTTTTTTTGTATCTGCCCTATAAGACAACCACAGATTTTGGGGGTCTTTTTGTATGTTCAACTATCGTCTTATCTGCGGAAATATATGATAATTTGATTGTCATTATTATGAAAAAAGACTGCAAAATTGCAATTTAGAATTCAATTGACGGTGATTTGTTTACATTTAATGTAAACAAACCACGTAATCATTAGTTGCCAAGCAACAATAAAATATAGTCAGCAAGCACATTGGATAATCCTTTAATACAAACACCATTCTACTACAACTCACATACTATTGTTAATTTTTGTAATTCTAACATAAGTTAAATTCAAGTATTTTTATTGATTTTAACATCACTTTCAAAAATACATTTGAAATTTCATATATTCAATGAAACTTCCAATCTGCTTTTAACTTTAAGATCACAGAGCTGTTATAAATTGAGTTCTAAACTACAGTGGACCAAAACTCAGTTACCCGAAGCCATTTTATAAATAGCCGAGACTAATTCAGAGCAGTTAAGTGTTAATATTCATGAATTAACTGCTTCTATGAAGTAGATCACAAACATTAACATGATGATTTCCCAAAAATTATGGTACTCTTCATCTTAAAATACATCTTGGTTAACTGGCTTTTGGGCCACCCTTATAAAATATATCTTTTAATGTTAAATTTGTGATTCAAATAAACTCAAAACATTGTTAGCTCATGTTCAATATCTTATATTTTAAACAAGTCAAATTTTAAAGAATTTTTTTTAATATAGGAATAAACAAATTAGGTTATCAAAATGATAATATTTCACATTAAATCATACATGTTATTCACCTACATTTCTTTATAGATAAGATCAGAATTTAAAATAAAGTACAGATAAATTTTGTTAAGAAATACGACACGATTTAAGGTCATTACAGAATCTTGGCAAGTGAATAGTCCTGTTCTCCTGTTTTATGTTATTAAAATTTTTTCTTATATATTCAGAATTTACATTATTGTGTATAATAAAGACATTAAAATTTAAAAAATAAATCAAAAGAAGAAGATTTTGCTTGAAACAATATGAAGAAACCAGTTTCAATTCTCATTTATTACATTGAGAAATATGAAAGATCATATCTTTTTATCATATTTTTCAACCAATTCAAAATGTTACATTGAATACATAAAAATCACGAAGTATTCTCATGTATCCCAAGACAGATTAGAATTTTCTTAACTGGGAACTCAATCAAATTTAAATATACAATATTGTAACTTACTAGAGTCGATTTGTATTCAATACCTCTTTAGTTCCGTGTATGTCGGTACTCATAACAAACTAGTTTATCATAAATATAGATAACAGTTATAACAAACACACAAATTATATCAAATCTTAATATCTGAATAATATAACAATTTATTATGTTAACAAAAAAAATTGTAGTTTTATTTCATCTGATTATTAAAGAAAAGACAACAAAAAATTACTTATCATAAGTTCTGTTCTTCAATAACAAAGAAAAAAAAAACAAAGCATTAAAAAGCAACTTGTCTCAGAATCACTGGGAAGGATAATAAACACATGAGAACCTTATTATATCCCAGTAACGACAAAAATTAAATAAAACTAACATTTTCAACCATATTCATGGTCTTCCTCAGGCTTTTGACCAGTACAATTCGAATATGGAATGCATCAAACAATATGTTTAAATTATATTAAGATTCCAAAAAATTTAAAACAATTTTTGTAAGTTTAAGATAATTTAAACATATTGTTTGATGCATTCCATATTCGAATTGTACTGGTCAAAAGCCTGAGGAAGACCATGAATATGGTCGAAAATGTTAGTTTTATTTAATTTTTGTCGTTACTGAGATATAATAAGGTTCTCATGTGTTAACAAAGCACTAAATTGAAACTACTGTTATATTATATGTTGTATAATGCACAAGACTGACAAAACTTAAATTATTATTTATTACTACTAAAGAGGAGACACTCGTTATGGACTGTATGACAGACGACAGACGACTTTCGTTTTTTTTGTTGGCCGCTATGTGTCGCCACCAGTACATATCGTAACACGCCCCCTTTTTTTTTTGAAAATACAAACATTAACAATATATATTATGTTTACAACTTTTGTGGACTTTCATCATTCTCAGTAAACGAAAATCTGCGAGGCTTATTTATCTGCCTGCCCGAGCGGGTTGTCAGATAAATAAGCCTCGCAGATTTTCGTTTACTGAGAATGATGAAAGTCCACAAAAGTTGTAAACATAGTATATATTGTTAATGTTTGTATTTTCAAAAAAAA
>NW_019386867.1:0-6532 GCF_000671375.1 Centruroides sculpturatus | reverse complement strand
ACACAGGCTTCTATTATATTCAAAACGGAATTTCTCGTTTTTTAAAAATTACAAGGAATTTCTAGCAACATTTTCGTCTTGCTTCACTTCAGCATGTATAACTAATACTCAATATTCATCTGGCCCTGTCTGATTTGAAATATTTGAGAGATTAGGCCCTCGAAAGCCATTATCAGCGTCGGGAGGGAGTAGGTCACATTTTCCGGTCTCTGCCTGAAATTTAAAACAATGGAGATGTTATGCAAGGTAATGCCGTGCCCTAACTCACAAACACAGTTTTAAACCCTACCTGTATTATGTTTTGCAGAAATGGAATTTTCTGCTTTCCTACGTCGTAAGCCTGTATAGCGATCACATGTTTTTTTTTTTTTTTTTTTTTACCTTATTTTACATTTCTGAAATATCTTATTATGGATGCATTCACTGATTTGATTTTTCTATGATGATTTTTAAATGTCGTTAATAATTGAAATTATAATTATTTTTCTTCGGCAATATTTTGCATGATCATCTAACTTAAAATTCAATATTTGTGTAGACATTATAATATTTTTATTGCAGCAATAAAAATATTCCAAAGTAGCAATTATAATTTCTATTGAATAGTTTGCAATAAAGACAACCTAATTTCCAATATAGAAAATTATATTATTATGCAATTATATTTTACAAGGCTGTAAAATAGGAAATTTGAATAAGATATCTGAAGGTCGAATTGGTTTTGTAATATGAGATGTAAGCCCAGAAGGGCCATTTGCCAGATTTTAATTTTGTACACACTTTAATGTCAGTCAGCATGAATGAGGAGTGATAACAATTTGTCATGTCAAACTACTCATGAAAAATTGTAAGGATGTAGATACATAGATCGGAGTCAAAGCTGAACTTATTTTGATAACAGAAGGAGAGTATATAGCTCAATTATACAGGAAGGTCCATAAATTATTCACTGAATTAAGAAATTCAATAAAAAAAAATTAGAAAGATATTGAGAAAATGTTTACAGCAATTTATCCCATACCACAAAGAATTTTTCTTTCTATGTGTAGCACCATTGAAAAATCACTTTCATCTAACATTAAAGCAAAAATGGATGACAGATCAAAGTGAACTCATTTTGTGACCACACACTACTGATATCATGCCTCTGGATTGCTTTTTCTGGGGTTACCTAAAGATCAGAGTGTATGCAACAAAAGTAAATAACCTGACGAAGTTGCAAGACTGGATTATCCCTAAGAAATTGCTATTGTAACTCTGCAAATGCTTATGAATATATGAAGAGAAATTGAGTACAGGCTGGATGTTATCCAAGCAATTAATGTTCTTATGTGGAAGTTATTGAACAATTGTTCTAAACCATTTGCAAAAAAAAAAAAAAAAAAAAATATTTAGTTACAGAATAAAATACAGCAAAAAACTTTTTAATATCTTTTCAGGAATGTTTTTCAAATTTCATAATCTGGAAAATAATTTAGCGACCGCTTGTGTATTGCAAAGATCAATTCAAACAAAAATACTGCAGTACAGTTTAAGTCAAATATATATTATTTTGCACAATACAAGAAAAAAATTGTGAAGTGTTATCAAATGTCCATTCACAATCACTGGAACACAATTAACCTAGTGAAGGTGATCTTTCTTTACAGATTCCCTGTCTATTTGTATGGAAATTTTTTATAAGTTCGTGTGACATGAATATTTAAAAAATAAATTATAAAATAATAATTATAATCAATTGTATAGAAATTAAATATTTTCTTTTGTATTTTCTCCTCAATACTGCACAAATACATTTCATCCCGGATTTTAATCTTTATATTATTTTGATTAAATGATTTAAGAGAGATTTTATATTGCATCATCAGATGAAGAATTTAACAATAAATAGATTCCAACATGACAGACATTAATAAATTTAAACACTCTTCACTTTCCATGCTAGACTCTTCTGAACTGACATAGAACTCAATGTGCATGTGCAATCATCCCCAATGCCATTTGAAGTATAGAAAATGTAATATTTTTTGAAAATGTTTCACAACTTTTTCCAGAATTTTCGTCCGAGTACTTATGATGTTGTTATAACAAACTAATGAGAATGAGCTAAGATGACTTCGTAAATATTTACTATTACAAATATTAGTCTAATAGAAAACATTAGTCCATTTCTATGTACATGATATACTGAAGTTAAACAAGGGTTCTCAAGTGTATAATGTACAACAATGCCAATCAGTAGAGATTTTTCCATCCTAAAACTTGCCTCGGGCCGGTACTGTGTGTAAGTACCTTAATTGAGTTACAGGAAAGAAAAAGTAATGGTAAGATTACCCTTTGAATGAGGGGGTCGCCACCCCCAAAGGGTAGCCCTCCCCTGTGCGGACAATAAATGTCTAATGAACCGTGACCCTTTGCGAGATATAGTCCTCCGAAAATTGTTCTACAGGTCACGTGACTGCCTGTTAGCCACAATTTACCCTGCAAATGAGCGGGTCGGTGACCCCCCAAATTGAAACCCCCTCCGTGCGAACGAAAAAGTCAAAGAAACCATACCCCTGCGTGCAACCCTTTACGAGATATAGCTCTGTAAATAATCGCCTACATCATTTCCGGCAATCGGGATATATCTCGTAAAGGGTTGTGCGCAGGGGTATGGTTCCTTTGACTTTTTCGTTCCCACGGAAGGGGTTTCAATTTGGGGGGTCACCGACCCACTCATTCGCAGGGTAAATTGTGGCTAACAGGCAGTCACGTGACCCATAGAACAATTTTCAGAGGTCTATATCTCGCAAAGGGTCGCGTGTAGGGGGTGGTTCATTAGACATTTATTGTTCACGCGGGGGGGGGCTACCCTTTGGGGGGTAGCGACCTCCTCATTCGGAGGGTAAATCTTACCAAAGTACCTACAATGTATATCCACAGAAATACCTTTTGGTTAAACTATTCTTTTTTTAATACATCCACAAAAAAGGAGAATTAGCTGAAAATATTTGAATACTATTATTTGTTTTCCTTCTTATACTTCAACTAAAGTGGTTCTTTATATTGTGCAATTATCTTGCCTACATAAAAGCTCTGGCTTTACAGAATGATTAGAAAACATTTCCATTTTTTACATATACAGTAATTACATAAATTAATTTTGAAAAGAAATTCATAAAGAGAATTATGGGAACAATGCAACATGATCCAGAAAACCAATCTTGCGGCAATTATTAAAGCAGCATTTAGACTGCAACAGCTGAATTTTTTAAATGCACATATTGTAATAAGTTAATTAAAATAATTTTATTAAATATATGAAATCAGACAGATATTTAAATCACTTTTAATATAGTAAGTGAAAAAAACTATTTTTAAAAATATATGTATGTAGCAAGAAGCTGAGAAGTGAGAGAGGATCAGAAGCAGTTATACATATGGGATGGGAGCCACTCTCTCTCTCCAAAAGCATAAAAATATAAGAATAAAAAGAAAAAATAAATGAAAAATTGATTTTTTCACCACTTGTCAGAAGAAATTTTAATTTAAAATCAATTTCATGTCAAACTTTTTGCATAAAAGACAAATTCAGTTTCAAGTAGGTCCTTGGGTGGGGAGATGATATCCCAACAAATAAGAGTGTCAACCCTAGCCAGATTCTGCTTGAAAGTCAAACATGGGCCAATATTTGCACCCTGTAAAGAAAGCTTTGGGCCCTCCTCTTTGTTTGTGATATAAGATAAATTGGCCTTGCCAGCCATCTCCCCTATCTGGACTCAAATGCAGTTATCTGTAAGAACTCTATAAAGTACATTTTAAAATATTTAACTAAATTCTTTCTACTATAATAAATGAATAGTTCATTGTTAAAATAAAATGTTTAAAAAATATTTTTTACAATCAGGTTTAAATTTAGTCAAACTTAAGTTCTGTCTAACTTAAAAAGTTAGTCAAACTAAATCATTTAAAATTAATAAATAGAATAAATTAAAAAAATGTAATAATACACTTTTATAACCATTTAAAAGTGTTTTTTTTTAACAAATAAACATTGCATCAACTTCATCATTGCCATTAAAAATACTTTATAAAGGAAAGAAAGCAATCAGAATAATAATAGATTTCATGAGTACTTTCAAAAGTATATAACATAATGTTTTGTTCTCTATGAACGATTCTGTCCGAAGAAGATAGTTATATACTGTTAAAAGTACTCACAAAATAAATTATTTTTACATAATGCTGAAAGACAGTGGTATACATTATCTTTTTGTATTAATATTTGGTATGTATAGCTATTTAAAACTTTTATTAATCCTTTACAGCTAAAGCTGATAAGATTGTATAAGAATGTTCATTAATTTTTAATTGTCAGTCAACATCCTTTAGAATCTACTAATTAAAAATTCAGACAAATATTAATATGACTGAACAAATTCTAAAAAATTATATCACATTCTAGTTCAATTTATTAAAGTTATTTCAGAAATTATAAACTAACAAACTAAGTTTTCCATAAGCTAGTTCATTAACAAAATTGAAAATGCTAATAATATACAAACTTTTATGCACTGATAAAGGTGTCTATTTATAAATAAATTATTTATAAATAAATAAAAATAAAAATTAGAAAAAGACTGTCACTTAAAGCATTATTAGAATAATAAAATCTTTGAATTTCTGTAATAACTGGTTGTAATTTTTTAAAATATACTATTTAAGTTTTAACTGATATTCAAATTTGCTCAATTTTCTGACCTGGTTTATCTAACAACCAAAATAATTTTTTTTTCATATTAATTCTCAACACTTATTCAATAATACTGTTTATATTAAAGAATGCATTTTATAGAAAATGAAATTTTGTAGCTTGAATAAATATACTGTAACTTATTAAAATTCTAATATTACCTTAACAGAAAGTATCAATTACTTATGATTAAATTTTAAAGTCATATCGCATGTAACTTTGAAGGTTCGTAATTTTTCTTTTCTTTTTACCGGTATTCAGTTCAATTTGTTTACTGCATAAAATCAAATGTGAATTAACTTCATTTAACTGAGATAGAAAATGTAAATTATAATTATATGATTTCAAAAACTTTATTTGCTAAATATTTTTCTTTCATTACATCCTGTAGGCACTATGAAATCCTTTTTTTGTGTTCATTACATTATGAATTTAGCCAGATTCATACTAGGATGACTACAAGGTGAGAAATGGGACTCTGTATATCTAGACACTGCACTCGGCAGAAAGAATAATTACTAAAAATCATCACAAAACACCTTTGGCTGTTGAGACACATTATTTTTCTCATACGCTAATGTAACCTAATGCACAGGCCATCCTCAGGTGACATATTTTTTTGATCATCAGTTACAAAAAATATGCAGGATCTGATGTTCCAGTCAGATCCTGCACATTTGAAATATTTAGAAGTGCTTGAGATTTAAAAAGCTGTTAAAAAGCTGTTATTCAAATATGCAGGATCTGATGTTCCAGTCAGATCCTGCACATTTGAAATATTTAGAAGTGCTTGAGATTTAAAAAGCTGTTAAAAACTGGATAACATAGAAACAGATACACTCTCAACAGCATGGAGGGCATGTTTTGAACTCCCCTAGGACTTCTGTTTTGCATGTTTTTATTATTGTAGTTTTATTACAGTTCAATCTTAATTTTACAAAATTTTAATTTACCTTGGTGACGCTACCACTTGTGCATGCAAGCTCCAAACTACTTTAAATCTTTGGATTTAAATATTAATATACTTGATGTTATTCACCTAGTACTCATGCTTTGTGACTGCCCACATTGGGAGATGCTTAACACTTGTTGTACCTCAACTACAACAGTAACAATGCCTTGAGTTGATCACTTCTTGAAAGATGTGTGTGGGTGCTTTATCAGCTGCTGCATATAGCAATTTCTGCAACAAAATTTCACTAACGACAGAGAGTTATACCTTTCCCACCACTTGGCCATTTCATTTTCCAGATCTTAATTCATGTGACTTCTTGTGCGAATATTTAAAAAGTGTGGTTTATTGAGAACATGCTTCAAATTTGGCAGCCATGAAAGACAGAATCACATTGCATGTGAGAAGTATCAGAGGATAAATTACAGTGGTGCCTTCAAGTTTTACACCTTCGGAATGGAACCATATTGAACATTATCCTCTATATCATTAAGGTTTGCACAGCATGAGTTTCTTGTACAAGTAAAATGTTTGTTGCTTGTAGTGCCAAAATTGCCTGAGTGTGCATTTTGATACTAATTTTTTTTTACTGAAATATCTTTTCCGTCTTGAAATATCACCATACCAGATTTGGTTGCATTTTGACTTCTAAATATCTCTCTAGAATGCATTGAATAGTGGTAATTTAGTTATAATCAGCCAGTATTTCTCCATTTTTAAAGTCTCTAGAAATATTTTTAAAGATCCTCTAAGTACAGTAGAACCTCGATTATCCGGACTAATTGGGGATGAAGGTAGTCCGGATAAGGAAAAATCCGGATAATCGAAATAGATACTTTAATTTG